>NW_007232203.1:167797-254441 GCF_000164805.1 Carlito syrichta | reverse complement strand
AAATTCATATGGAAACATAAATGACCATGAGTAGCCAAAACAATCCTTAGCAAAAGAAACAAAGCAGGAGGTAACACACTTCCAGACTTCAAACTTTACTATTAAGCCTATAATAATCAAAACAGCCTGGTATTGGTATAAGAACAGGCATACAGACCAATGGAACAGTTTAGAGATTCTGGAAGTCAAATCTCAATTTCTCAACTAACTCATCTTTGACAAAGCCTCCAACAACAACCACTGGGGAGAGGAGAACATATGCAGTAAATGGTGCTGGGAAAACTGGCTGATCACATGCAGAAGATTGAAACAGGACCCCTACCTATCACCATATACAAAAATTAACTCTAAATGGATCAAAGACCTAAACATAAAACCTCAAACTATAGAATCTTAGAAAATGCAGGAGACACCCTTATGGAAATCGGAACTGGCAACCAATTCCTGATCAAAACCCCAAGTGCCCATGCCGTAAGAGATAAGATAGACAAGTGGGACCTCATCAAACTGAAAAGCTTCTGTAAAGCAAAAGAAACCATCAAGGGATGGGGGGGGAACAGTCCACGGAATGGGAAAAAATATTTGCCAACTGTGTATTTGACAAAGGCCTAACATCTAGGATCTACAAGGAACTTAAACGTGCCAAAGGAAAAAAAATAAACAGCATCATTCAAGAGTAGGCAAAAGACATGAATAGACATGTCTCAGAAGAAGATATATGGGCAGCCAACAGACACATGAAAAAGTGCTCAGTCTCATTAATCATCAGATAAATGAAAATCAAAACCACATTGAGATACCACCTGATCCCAGCAAGAAAGGCCATCATTAGTAAAACAAACAATAACAGATGCTGGTGAGGATGCGGAGAAAAAGGTATGCTTCTACACTGCTGGTGAGAATGCAAACTAGTGCAACCTCTTTGGAAAACAGTGTGGTGATTTCTGAAAGAACTAGAAATTGACCTTCCATATGACTCAGCAATCCCCCTATTGGGAATATACCCGGAGGAACTCAAGTCATTCTACAACAAAGATATCTACACACACGTGTTTATTGCAGTACTATTCACAATAGCAAAAACAGGGAACCAATCATGCTGCCCATTAAAACTGGACTGGATAAAAAAAATGTGGTTCATATACACATTTGAGTATTATGCAGCTATCAAAAAGGACAAACACATGGACTTTGCAGCAACTTGGATGGATTTAGAGTCTATCATACTCAGTGATCTATCACAAAGACAACAGAACCGTATGTTCTCACTCACAAGCGGATCTTGAATAATTATCATAATACTATAAGAAAGGGACTGGCGGTAGTTGGAAATTGCCGGGGGCAGGGGGGCAGGGTAGGATCGGCAGTTGAGGGAAACTGCCAGGGGAGGGAGGCACACCTATCAACAAGGGTACCTGTAAAATGAACATTTGTATACCTAACCCTGAATGTACACGACATCTTTAAAATTAAAAATTAAGAAGTAGAAGAAAAAAATAAAATTGATATTTTGGCTGGGTATGGTGGCTCACACCTGTGATTACAGCACTTTGGGAGGTTAAGGCCTAAGGATTACTTGAGTCCAGGATTTTGACATAGCCTAGGCAACATAGTGAGACCCTATCTCTACTGAAAATAAAAAAATTAACCAGGTGTGGTGGCACGTGCCTGTAGTTCCAGATACTTGGAAGGCTGAGGTGGAAGTATCGCCTGAGCCCAGGAAGTCGAAGCTGCAGTGAGCTGTGATTATGCCACTGCACTGCATCCTGAGTGAAGGGCAAGAATCTGACTCAAAAAAAATTTTTTGATGTTCTTACTCCATTCTTTCTCAGTCTCTCTGGTGGAGAATACTGTTTGTTCTCTGTGTGTTGCATTTTGAATAGTTTCTGTCACTGTGCCTTCAAGTGCACTTATCTTTTCCCTTGCAATGTCTAATCTACTGTTAATCCCATTCATATATATATTTACCTCAGACATTGTAGTTTCCACCTCTAGAAGTTCAACATGGATCTTTTTAGTATCTTCCATGTTTCTTTTTTTTTTTTTTTTTTTAAGTTGGAGTCTCACTCTGTCGCCCAGACTGGAGTGCAGTGGCCGCTCCTGGCCACCGCAGCCTCGACCTGCTGGGCTTCAGTGATCCTTCCACCTCAGCCTTCCAAGTAGCTGGAACTACAGGTGTGCGCTACCACACCCGGCTAATTTTTTTTTTTTTTTTTTTTTTTTTTTTTTTTGAATTGGAGTCTCACTCTGTCCCCCAAACTGGAGTACAGTGGCCGCTCCCGGCCACCACAATCTCCCCTGCTGGGCTCCGGCGATCCTTCCACCTCAGCTTTCCAAGTAGCTGAAATTACAGGCATGCGCTACCACGCCCGGCTGATTTTTTGATTTATTGTAGAGATGAGGTCTCGCTGCCCAGGCGGGTCTCGAACCCGCGGGCTCAGGCAATCCACTCACCTCAGCCTCCCAAAGGCGCGGGATTACAGGCTGAGCCACAGAGCCTGGCTTTTGTTTCTATTCAACTTTTTGAGTGCATGAGATTCTGTTAATAGCTGTTTTTGTTTTTATTTTTTTAAATCTCTGTCTTCTAATTCTGACATCCGCATTGATTTAGTTTTGATTGATTGATTGATTTTCCCCCTCATTGTGGATCATACTTTCCCACTTTATTGTATGCCCGATAATTTTTTATTGGATGCCAGATATTGTGAGTATAAGCCTTACTGTATACTCAATGTTTTTGTATTCCTGTAATATTCTTGAGCTTTGTTATGTGATGCAGTTAAGTTACCTGGAAACTGTCTAATCCTTTAAGTCTTGTACGTAGAACAAGAGCCATGTTTAATCTATTTTTAGCCATGTTTATTATTCCCCCTAGGGAGGTAAGACCCTCCTGAGTACTCCACATGATGCCCCATGAATTTGAGGTTGTTTAGTCTGGCTGGTGGGAGCAGGCACTCCACCCCTCTCTGACACCTGGAAACTTAAAGCAGTAAGCTGGGGAATTTGTGGGCTCACTTGGTTTGTTTACTGTCTCTCAGGGATCACACTGTCCTTGTTATCTGATGTCCAGTGTTTGAAAATTATTGTTTCTAATATTTTGCCCATTTAAAAAAGTTTTTTCAGGCAGGGAAGTAAATCTAGTTTATGCTTCTCTGTCTTGGTCTGAAGTGGACATCTCATATCTTTCTTCCTTACCACAACTTCCTCTCCCTCCAACTTGCTTACTGACCTACCTTTAACCCCACTGGAACTTCCGGTTCATAGAGCTCTTTACATTCTCTCAAAACATCCATACTCTCCCCTCATCACTTTCCTTCTTATGTAGCTTAGATGCCATGATCCCATTATTACAGTAATGCTCTTGCCAATGTCCTCCATTTTCTTGCCCCTCTCTGCTCATTTAACTCAGTTGACTACATGGTAGATATTCAAATTTTTTTTTTTTTGAGTCAGAGTCTCACTCTGTTGCCCAGGCTGGAGTGCGGTGACATACTCATGGCTACTGCAGCCTTGACCTACTCAGCTCAGGCAATCTTTCTACCTCAGCCTTCCAAGTAGTTGTAACTACAGGCGTGTGCCACCACGTGTGGCCTATTTTAAAATTTATTGTAGAGATGAGGTCTCGCCAAGTTGCCCAGGCTGGTCTTGAACCCCTGGGCTCAGGCAATCCTTTCACCTGTGCCTCCCAAAGTGTTGTGATTTCAGGCATGAGCCACCATGCCCAGCTGCTTAATACATTTTTAAATGAATGGACAAATAAATGAGTGAAAAAATGGAGCATATATGTTAATTTCTGAAAACCTCTGCCTACATTGCAAAACTAAACAATTTTTTAAAAATTACTATTTTATAATATTTATGTCTCTTTAATCAGTCAGATAATAATTATATGTAAAATTAGACTTTTAAAAATACATAATTATGATTTTCTCTACTTCTACATTAGTTAGAATATGTGTTTGTTAATTTTTCTCAGTAAAAGTCATGGAATATGGGCCATAGTTAAGCTAGTAACAGAAAAAAACACTATTTAAACAAAAATAAAATTCAGAAATCAGTTTCTATTACTTTCCAGTTTGACAGATGAAGAAACAGGTTTTGAGAAGATAGATGATTGACTAAAATATTTTTCAAAGCTCATATAGCTGATCAATAGCAGAACCAGAACCAAAACTGAATGTACTGATCCCAACCCAGTGTTCTTTCTATGCCATTGCATGCTATATTTTCTTGCCCTGGTCTGTTTGTAGACAAACTGAAAGTGGTTTACATTAGAATTAGCCCTGGCTTCTCAGTTATACCATAAGATATTTAATGACGGAATAACCATGTTATTTTTAGAGCAAGGTCATGCAATCTTACGACAGGAACAACACAGCATATGAGTCATGTTCATACACTTAGGTAAAACATTCTTTGAAACATAAGTCAGTGACTCTGCTATTAGGGATTCAATAAGTTCACATCCCTACCGCATAGTGTCTACTGTGTAGGCTCTTATGCCAGATGCCAATAAAGAACTCCACAGGTTAGTATATGAATAATGTAATAAATTAAGTTCTAAGATACAGAGGACTCATGTCCCACCGGACTCATCAGGATATTGTACCATAAAAATCGGTTTCCTAAGTCTGGAAACAGTTTCAAGAAAAGCAAGAAGGCTTTTTTGTTTGTTTTACTTTGTACTATAAGTAGACATTGACATTAGCACTGATCCACTGCATAGAGGACCTAATATTCATGGATAGGGGCTAGTAGAAATTAGGGCAGAAGGATTAACAGAAAGCAAACCAAGAGTTAAACATGAATAACATTGCTTTAATACATAAGTTTGAAATTCATACACACAAATCTGTTGAGTAGAGTCAAAATTTGGAACTGTTTGCATTAGAGCCAAAATATAAGTACTACACTTGAGCCAAAAATAGAAATTATTTGTAAATGTAACTTGATACTAACTGCTAAGGTGGTTGGTCATTCGGATATTCATCAAGTATTTCCAGCTGTCTGCCTTCTGGATACAAAACTCAGTTGTTTTTCCTGGCCTCCTTGTGGTTGAGTAGGGGTATGTGACTAGTTCTGGTCATTGATATTGAGTCTTTACCAAGCTGGAACATTTAATTATGAGTGTAAGAACCTTCAGAATTCTCTTTCTGTATAGGATGCTAATTGACAACTTAAGAGGCTGGTCTAAAGCCAGGCTCGGTGGCTCAGCCTGTAATCCCGCGCTTTGGGAGGCTGAGGTGAGTAGATTGCCTGAGCCCGCGGGTTCGAGACCCGCCTGAGCAACTTGGCAAGACCTCACCTCTACAATAAATCAAAATCTAGCCGGGTGTGGTAGTGCGCCCCTGTAGTTCCAGCTATTTGGAAGGCTGAGGCAGAAGAATCACCAGAGCCCAGCAGTTGAGGCTGCGGTGGCCGGGAGCAGCCTCTGCACTCCAGTCTGGGCAACAGAGTGAGACTCCAACTCAAAAAAAAAAAAAAAAAAGAGGCTGGTCTATCAGTCAGAGTCCTCTGCTCTGGTTAACATTACATTATGATTGTGTAGTGTTAGCAAGAAATAAGTCCTTGTTTTAAGCTACTAATATTTTTGAAGTTGTTACCACAGCATAACCTTGCCTATCATGACAGATACATTTTTTTTTAAATCAATATTTTTTATTATGATATTGTGGGGACAGATACATTTACTTTTGTTCTCTTCTCTGGATGGAATTGTCTTAAGGATGAATAATGGTAGGAGTCCAGTAGCACTGAAAGAGTAGCAGGAAAGATAAAGTTAAGAAAGGGAGAGAGATGTGATGGGGTCATACTAAGACAAATACAAATGAATGCAATTTTAGCAGCACTGCTGGATTGTAGTATTGTTGTTACTACTACTTCTATGGTTACTAGTAGTAGTTTTTAAAACCACCTGAATATTACTGCCATTACATGTTACAATTCATTCTTGGTGTTGGATAGAGATACAGAGGAAGGAGAGATCACTCTAGCTTTTGGCTAATGTAATAGCTATTCCTACCTTACAGAGTGCGAATTTTGTTCTCTGAGTATTTATTTTTTCTCTCTCCCAAGTGGACTATATGATTCTTCTAGTTAAGGATCATATATTTTCTATTCCTTTTGTGTACTTTTGGAACAGCCCTAAAGCTCAATAAAATCAAGCTAAAGGTCAGTTTCACTTGCTGTCAGGGAATTGGCATCAGAACCCACTGTTGACCATTTCTTGGCTGACTTGCAACAGATGGATGAATTCTCACATTTTCATTTCCTGGAGCTTCAGGAATGTTGAATGAGATTCATGAGCATGGGGGTGGGGCAGGGCAGAGAGGAGAAGTACATTTCCAATCAACACGGTCTTTGGAGTTTTAGTCCTTCTCATTGGCAACCAACTCAGTGAAGCAACAAAATGAGAGACATTTTTCAAATTTGACTTCTCACAGCAATTGTTTTATTTTACTTTATTTTATTTTTTGACATGGGTTCTGTTGGGTTTATTCTCCTGTTCATTGCTTTTGACCATTGGTGCTTTTCTTTTTCAATCTTCCCATTTGCCATTATTAATTAGAAATGATCTATAGAGCCCCAGAAGTCAAGGAGTATATTTAAAAACTCATGGGTAGATAGAACAATAAAAAAACTATAATGAGAGAAGAGTTAGCATTTTTCAGAATTCTTTGACTTGCCAGTGGCCAAACCACACCAGTTTCCCACACCTAGCTGTGCACCTGGGTTTCCACTGTATACTTGCTCCTTTGATTATGGCCTTGGAGTTTATTTTCTAGGTGTTCAATTGCCCTCTCTATTTATCTATCCTGGCTCTCAATTTCAGATTTGAGTTTTACCTATGAGATCATGCATCAAACCTGTCTTCTTGGTGGAGAAGATATGGCAAAAAGGGAACACTTCTACACTGTTGATGGAAATGTAAACTAGTACAGCCTCTGTGGAAATCAGTGTGGCAATTCCTAAAACTCCTAAAAATTGACCTTCCATATGATCCCACAATCACCCTACTGGGAATATACCCGGAATAACTCAGGTCACTCTATAAAAAAGATACCTGCACACATATGTTTATCGCAGCATTGTTCACAATAGTAAGAACATGGAACCAACTGTGCTGCCCATCAAAAGAGGGCTGGATTAAAAAAATGTGGTACATATACACAATGGAATATTACGCAGCCATAAAGAAGAACAAAATCATGAACTTCGCAACAACGTGGATGGAAGGGATTAGAGCTTATAATACTGAGTGATCTCTCACAGAAACAAAGAGATGAGTATTACATGTTCTCACTCATAAGTGGACCTTGAACAACTACTGTATTACTGTAGAAAAGGGACTGAAAGTAGCGGGAAACTGCAGGGAGGGGGTGGGGGGATAGCTGGGGTTGATGGTAGTCGATATCCACCTGGGAAAGGGGGGGCACACTTCTTCAATAAGGGTACTTGCACAATGAACATTTGTATACCTAACCCTGAATTGTACCCCACAATTTCAAAATAAAAATTAAAAGAGAGAAAAAACCCCCCAAAACCTGTCCTCTATTCTTGCATTATCAAGAAGTGGAACTCAAGCAGAATGCTCCTTGATTTTATTTATTTTATTTTATTTTTTTTGCCACAAATGACATTATTCTGCAGAACTCCTTCCTACTCCTCAGCAGTTCAACAGAGGTACTCACCTACCAATCTGGTTGCACTTAAGATGAACTATATTTCCCTCTGTGTTTCTGCACACTAAGGAGAGTGCCCTTGCTCTGCATACTATGCATTGTACTTGCAGCACCTATGATGTATCAGTACTAGTATAGACACTGGGGATACAGCAATGAAAAAAGCAGGCAAGAATCCCTGCCCTCATGGAACTTACTCTGTAGCAATGACCAGTCTAATTGCTAGTATAATTTGACATGAATTTTATAAAACCCAACTGATCTATATTTACATGTAAGTTTAAAAGTTTTTGCAATCTATGGATCTGAATTTAAGTCATGTTCAAAATTAAAGTTTTACTAGCACAGGTCAAAAGATGGTTGACTCATACAGGTAAGGTTAGAGCCCCCCTGCTGAGTACATGTGTAGACACAAGAAAATAGAAGATAACCAAATGTCACTTTTGATTTTTTTTTTTGAATTGGAGTCTCACTCTGTCACCCAGACTGGAGTGCAGTGGCCGCTCCCGGCCATCGCAGCCTCGACCTGCTGGGCCCCGGTGATCCTTCTGCCTCAGCCTTCCAAGTAGTTGGAACTACAGGTGCGTACTACCACACCTGGCTAATTTTTAAAAATTTATTGTAGAGATGAGGTCTTGCCAACTTGCCCAGGCGGGTCTCGAACCCGCGGGCTCAGGCAATCCACTCACCTCAGCCTCCCAAAGGCGCGGGATTACAGGCTGAGCCACTGAGCCCAGCTGATTTTTTTTTTTCTTTTTTTGAGTCTGAGTCTCACTCTGTCACCCAGGCTGGAGCACAGTGGCACCTTCACAGCCACCTCAGAGTTGACCTGTTGGGCTCCTGTGATCCTTCCACCTCAGCCTTCCAAGTAATCAGAACTACAGGAGCGCACTACCATGCCCAGCTAATTTTTTGATTTATTGTAGAGATGAGGTCTCACCAAGTTGGCTGGGCTGGTCTTGAATCCATGAGCTCAGGCTGAGCCACTGAGCCTGGTTCACTTTTGATTTTTCATAGCCACATGAAGAATGTGATTTTTTTTTCTTTTGTCATTATGCCACTTAGCTCCTGCAACAAGACCAGAGTTGGAACTTGTCCCATGAAGGCCTTATCCAGAGGGGCTGACCAGTACCACCTGAGACTAATCTTTCTATTCAGCTATCACAGATAACCTTTAGGAATCTCTCTTCATTACTTCCCCCAAAAAGCATGAAGACTTGGGAAGTAGTTTTATTTAGATTTAGTCTTGCAACGTGTCTTCCTAAAGACAAGGCTTAGTATTAGATAGGAGCTGTTACACAATAAGTGGAAGGGTGTATGTGTGTCTTGGTACTCTGAGCTCCTCTCTTATTTGACTTCAACCTTAAAAGTTTGTCTCTTGAGGGCAAAATGATGCAGTTGGGAGGAGAGTGCCAGATTCTTTATTCTCAAGTCTGCTGCATAAATTTGATGAGTCCTAAGTGGGGTTTGGGGAGAGGACATGGGGAAGCTACATTTACCCACAACTGTGACTGAATCATCTTCCTGTAGCCAGAAATTCAGATCTAGGTTGAACATACCTAACATTTGGGCCCAAAGAATAGGTTCGATATGAGTTACTATCCCAAGACACCAGCATGAATTCCTTCACCTCTTCACTGGGTCTCCTGAGGCTTTGTCCTGCTTGTGATAAAGCAGTCTTTGTACTGGTTACTATGTTGGTCTTCATGCAGGCATTATTGGAAACTATGTTTCCTGCTGGTGCTGAACTTTTATCAAACTAGACTGGAGGACTAGTCCCCATTCTGCAGAGAATCAAGGGAAGTAACCAAAGGGAATTAATACTTTTAACCTATTAAGGACAAAACAAATAACTTATCACAGGGGTCCCTAACCCCTGGACCATGGACATGTCTTCTACTGGGATATATAGCAGAAGGTGAGTGGTGGGTGAGTGAGTGAAGCTTCATCTGTATTTACAGTTGCTTCCCATTGCTTACATTACCACCTGAGCTCCACATTCTGTCAGATCAGCGGCAGCATTAGATTCTCACAGGAACACAAACCCTATTATAAACTGTGTATGTGAGAGATCTAGGTTGAGGGCTCCTTATGAGACTCTAACACCTGATGATCTGAGGTGGAGCTGAGGCGGTGATGCTAGTGTTGTCTCATCACCCCCAGATGGGACTGTCTAGTTGCAGGAAAACAAGTTTAGGGTTCCCACTGATTCTGCATTATGGTGAGTTGTATAATTATTTCGTTATATATTATAATGTAATAATAATAGAAATAAAGTACGTAATAAATATTATGCACTTTAAGCATCCTGAAACCACCCATCCCCAGCCTGGTCCATGAAAAAATTATCTTCCATGAAGCTGGTCATTTCATGAAGCTGATGCCAAAAATATTGGGGACCACTGCTTCCATGAAGCTGGTCATTCCATGAAGCTGATGCCAAAAATATTGGGGACCACTGCCTTATCACACTATTCAAAGTCTGTAATGCCCCTTTGAGCTTCTGTAGATTTATGAATAGTATGTGAATGAGTTCTTGGCTCTCAGATTCTTACAGAACTTGAACCAAACCATATATTTTTTAGTTTAATTTTTTTATTTTAAAGATGTGGGGTACAATTCAGAGCTAGGTATACAAATACCAAACTTTATTTTTAGGCATCTCACTGTGTGAACTTGAGGGAGGTTTAACAACACCATACTGAAATCCTCATCACTCTGAATGGAATACAGGTTCCTCTAATTTGGGCTAATGTCATATCAGAAAGGCTCCTCTTGACTGCTAGTAGAGGATACGGGAATAGTCTGAGGTTTCCACTTGACTTCTGGATCACATTCTTGGGCACCCTCTTGGCTTTAATGGAGGCATGAAGACTAGGACAGAGGCCATCTTACCTGAGAGCTCCTCCCTGCTCCTAGATAAAACTGCTCCTCCCCAAGTCTCCATGCCTTTTGGGAGAAATAATGAAGAGAGATTTCTAAAGCCCTGTGTGTGCTTCTAGCAAAACCCTCAACTCTCTATCTCCTCAACACTCACAGCTTCATTATCACTATCTGCCTTGAGACCATATGGACTAATTTCCTTATGTGCTCAGTATCCCTGATTGTGATAGTCACTGGAACTCAGGTCCTCCTCTTACTCTTTCCTCATCCCCTTCACTCCCTACAGCCTCTTTCAGCTCTAATTTTTCTCTGTAGCATGTATCATCATCTAGCATTTTATATACTCTATATTCCCACCAGAATGTAAGCTCCGTGAAGGCAAGAATTCTTGTCTGGTGTGTGTGTGTGTGTGTGTGTGTGTGTGTGTGTGTGTGTTTGGCTATTGCTGTTTTGCTTTTGCTGTCTAGAATAGTGCCTGGCACATAGTTGGTATCTAGTAAATATTTGTTGGATTAATAAATGATTAAACATGATGGAGGCCCAGTACTTCCTGAGAGGCACTGATTATTAGCAATACTCATTCTCTTGCTTTTTGACAACTGACTCCTTCACCTTGTTTTTTAACAAATGACCCCTCCCACTGACTACAGTAATGACTAGCCATTCCCATAGTCTCTGATAGTGAAGGGTCTCTCTAGAACTCAAATCATTACATTACTTTGGTCAAAACCCTGTAAACCCCCTGCCATGTCAAACATTTACCAAAGGTGTGACTATTGGTGCTATTCTGATCCTCCTTACCCATCCCACTCCCTCCACCTCTGCTCTCATATGTATTCTTATGACACTTAACCCAGAAGAAGCCAGTTACCAAGATTTCTTATTATTATAGCCAAATTTGAGGTTTGGGGCATGATGGGAAACTGGTATGTGGTGATAATCTAAGCAATCATTTTTGCAAAACTATTAGACTCGTTGAGCTAATTATCGCCTCACTTTAATTTCTAAATCACTCACTCTTCAGAAGGCAGAAATTCTGAGTTGATGGCTTGATGGCCTCTCCTAGAAGGCTGGGCATTTGTGTAAGCAACATTTTGCTGTACCATTAAGCTGAAATGTCACAATTTTCATTCCACAACACCAACCAATCTATCAAGTATTATAAGGGCCACCCCTTTTTAATGACCTATTCCATCTTTAAGCCTGCCTGTATAGCCTTGTAAGGTGGAAAGAAAATACTGAGATAACTTGTGATGGCCTGGATTTGAGGCTTCTATCTATGGCTCTCCAAAAAATTTGTTGGTTGGATGGTCCCAGAAATGCAAAAAAGTAAAGCAATGTGTCAGCATTTTCAATAGCAATCAAGAATGCAGAATAAGTCTGAGAAGTACAAACCCTCCTATTTTCATCATTAATTTCCAACTGGTCTTGAAAGAACTCAACTGTGTTAATCAGGTTTATCAATCACTTGCTCCTCTCAGGGTAAAGATGCCAGTGCAAGTCCTTGTGCAACTATGAGACACTATAGCAACGACTAGAGAGCCATACTTATGCATCCCTTAGAGTGAGAATGCCTCACCAATAAAACATAACTATATCATATCCTATATCAACGATTTATTTTTACCTCCACCTGGGGACTTCTCTTTACTCTGATACATGCCATAACAACCACCTAGCAGAACTCTGTACAAACATATCTAAAAACTCCACATTATGTTTTATGTAAGACCCATTCAGAGGTCACCATTTATAGGCCACAGAATCCCTGGACATCCTTATAAAGAGAATAACTCTCCTTATCCCAGCATCCCAGACACTCAAAAGCAGATACATGGAAACCCCCTCTCCCATCACTGCTATTTCAGAACCCTCTAAATTCTTCCTGTGGCTACTAGAAGCGCACTCACCCATGGTAGGCCTGGCTGTATTATCACACCACTGGAACCTTCAGTGGTCACCGGTAAGCCTGGATATAGCACCTGTGTTGAGAAAGCTCCCACCAGGGACAGAACAGGTTTGAAGAACTGGTAGAAATAGGTTTCCAAAGACAGATCTGAGCACCAGCTGCATATCTTCCCTGAACCCCTGACTTGGGATTCCACTATTCACAAAGTCCACCCTAAAGAAGAGTGATGCCAGAGCCTGAGCAGCCCCTTTATGCTGCTGAGAATGTGAAACCTGCTATACCTACAGGTGGCTCAGCATAAATAGGAGGAAGATATGTGACATTCCTTGAGCCACTTGGTCACCAGATCTACAGTCTTATCCTTAACTTTTGGTTTTCTAAACTTGTCTTCCTTTCTAGATTATGAATTTGAAATTTACTTAAAGGACTCACATCCTCATAAAATCCTTATTCCAGGCTTTCAACACCCTTTCTGTGCACATGTATTTGTGTTCACATATATATGTGCCTGCACACGTGCTTGCGTGTGCGTGCACACACACACTGTTGGATTATGGTCTGAAGTTCTTCTCATGGATCCTCTAATACTGACTCAGCTAACTGAATCCTCTGCCTTCCACTCTCTCTTCCCAAACTCAACCTGTTTTCTCATATGTTCAGTCCATGTGTTGCAGTGAACATGAATTCTTTTTCTAAAGGGATAGTCATTCTCATAGCACACGCTGGAGTTTAAATCTCAGCAAAAACATTCATGCTGAATCTTTCATCAATATGGAATTTATATTCAAGCTTTATGACCCTCATCTATTCAGTTTCCATGGTCCACATGTACAATATCTACAGTAGGTATTGGATCCAATACTGCTCCCTGGTTACCACGCTTTTGGGCTGCTCATACCTATCTCCTTATGTGTTCAGAACTCTGGACTAGTCTTTCTTCTTCGTCCTACTTTTCTCTTCCCAAGGTTTATTTTCTTTCCTAATGGTACCTATTTTATGTTGACGCTTAAAAAACTCAACTAGCTTTCTTTGAGCATAGAGCGAGTATGGAGGATGAAAATGGGAAGAACTCTTAGGAGACTATAACCCACATTTAGAATACACCTGAGTGACTCTATGCGGTTTAAAGAGTGGTTCTATTATATACCATGTTCTTCGAAAACAGGATTGTTTCAAACTCATTTTTGTAGTCTGTTTGGTGGCTTTCATAGTGTCTGATGCATAGTAGGCAGCCAACACGTGTTTATTGAATAAATGAGTGGTCCCAATGGCAGTACGTGAGGAAGAAGATGTCAGAACATCAATGGGTTGGGAGACAAATGAGGGTAGTTTTAGAAATTACACTTCTAAAACTTTGGGCTGTGACCTTTATTTCCTGAGATTCAATGGGAGACTTCACTCTCTCACCACGAGGAGTCAGTGCAGGAGAGGAGAAAATGACTAGAACAGCAAGTACTGGGAAGGAGTATTTTTTTTTTTAAGCCATAGAAGAATATTTATTGACATGGGAAGGAGTATTTTATCCTTCATTTACATTTCTTATGGTGGGAGATATATTTAAATATCCCAGAATGTGATTCACCAGCCAGCAGATTTAACAAAATCCACTTTCATTTTGCTGGGTACTTTAGTGATACAAAAAACTTTCAATTATCTCTACTAATGAAATGAAAGCAATGGTACATATAATCAAAATGCCATTTCTATTTGCCTTTGGAAAGTATTATGTGTGTTTTTCCCCCAGCAGGTTTGCTTTCACAATGATTAGTTCTAGCTTTGGCTAATAATAAAATGAGCTAGCATTTTCTCTCTACAATACCTGGTAGGAGAAGAAAAGAGATGTGTTTATGGCAGAGAAAACTTATGCAGGGCATAGAACTTGCCACAGTTAATCACTTATATGGACAATCTACTTGCAGTAAGTGGGATTTTGAACAGAGCAAAAGGCAAAGAACAACTATATGTTCTGGATTCTAACGGTCCAGAAGTAGATGCCCCCGGAGAAAGCTATAGTTAGTGTTATGAAGAGTGTTAATGGAGAAAGAACTCTGAGCTCAGAGTAAGGCAGCTGGGACTCGCAGACTTGATAGCCCAAGGGAGACCATATAACCTCTTTGTGTCGGAAGTTTCTTATTATAAAATGTAATAATGACACTTGCTCTGCCTGCCTAATGGGTTAACTGGTCAAGAGAAAGGGACTTGACAGAGTACTACATGTTATAAAAATGTCAAGCATTGATGGACAAAGAATGAAATATTGTTGACACACTTCTCAGGACATGTCGCTTGCCCTAACTCCTCAGTGCTTGGGGCCTTGGGCTGTGGCTTCTGAAATGTACCCCAGTTTTTTAAAAATAGCCCCATTTCTTAAGGATTCTGCTCTTTAAGGATAGCTACTTTGATGATGTCCATGCATCTTAATGAATGAATACATCCTTTCTCAGGTAACAGTTTCATTTTAACAGAAACCTTTCAATTATATGAATTTAGTGGTTCTCAGAGTGTGGTCCCTGAGCCAGAAGCATCAGTATTATCTGAGAATTTGTTAGAAATGCAAATTCATGTGTCCATCTCAGATCTGCTGAATCATACACTCTGGTGGTGAGGTCCTTCAGTCTGTGTTTTAATAAGCCTTCTAGATGACTCTGATGTATGCTCCAGTTTGAGAAGACTGCATTACCCCAAAGGAAAAAAGAGAACGCTAGGAAATGGCACTGGGACATGCTATGAGAAAGCCTTTTTTTCCCCCCTGAATCTGGTAGGAGGCAGCTTGTGGGACTTTTCAAACTATACTAAGCAGTTGGTGTTTCAGAGCTGGGTTCAAAGTAGCATGTTAAACCATGTGAAAAGCACTGTCCACCACACTTAAAAAGAGAAGATGTATTTATTGCCATTCATATATATGTCTATGTATGATATATATGGATCCATGAAGTGTGTGGCTAGATAATGATGACCCAGTACCTCATTTTCCCCAGAAGGTCTTTTTTCCTGACCACTCTACTTAAAAATGTATCCCTACCCCTTATACTCTCTACCTTCCTTTCTTGATTTATTTTTCTTTGTAGTGTTTATTACCTTCTAATATGCTGCTATTATTTACTTATTTATTTTACTTTCCATCTCTTACATCTAGAATGTACATTGGTTTTGTTCACTGCTGTGTCCCCAGCTTCTAGAACTGTGCCTGGCACCTAGCAGGCACTCAGTAGCTATTTGTTGAATGAATAAGTGAATGAGCAACTGCTGAATTTGGGAGATGAGAAAATACTGGGGTCAGACCCAAACACTGAAACACCTGTGAGCATCCCTACTGGGGAGTGTCACGATGGTACAGAAGCCTTGCCACTCTGATCTTGCTTTGGGCTCTGAGGTATCTCAGACAAGGCTTTGGTACGTGCCATCCTCACGGATTTAGCTCACTATACTGTTTGATTATCATTTGATTATCATTTCAGAATGTACTCTCTGGTTTTCCCTAGGAATGGGAATAGTGTCCTGATTAACCAACCTGGGATTATATGGGTATGCAACAGAACAGAGTGAGAAAAGAAGTATAAGAATGAAAATGAGGGGTTTTGAGTTATCTCACTTATTCTGTCCCTCACTTGCTGTATGGTCGTGCAGAAATTGCTTGGTCAAATAGCACATCTGGGTCTCAGTTTCATCTACTCATCTCAATGATCTCCAAGGTCCCTTCTAGTTATAACTATATATCCACTTATGTGTTACCTGATTAACATCTGTCTCCTTTACCGGTAAGCTCTATGAGAACAGGGACTGTTTGTTCACCACTTCATAGTTTCCAGCACTTGGAAGCACTTGAAAAATATTTGCCAAGTAAATAAATCCCTGTGAAAACCAAATAGTGATTTCAGCCTCACCAGACCGTGCTCCACACAACCAAGTCACAGGTCATGTGTGTGTGCTACAAAGACCCTGGCCATCAGGGATCTCCAAACACATAAGGAAGAGCAGGATGCCAGTCTGTACCCTGAGGACATAAAAGCAGAGCTCCCTGACGTGAACACCTGTGGGAGGTATACAAGGGAGAGCCCAACCTGGGAACCTGAGTCATCAATCAGCCCAGTGGCTTGGACAAGCATGGATTTGGGGACGAGAGACCTGAATTTGAATCACAGATCTGCTATTTTCTTGCAGGAAGAGTTTGTACAAGTTATTGACTTCTCTTAGCTTCAGTTTCTGCATTTGGAAAATGAAGTCAGTACTGCCTGCCTCTTGGGATGGCTGTGAACATTAAAAGAGTACATCACGAGCCTTCCCAGTACGTGGTGTAAGAAAAGTGCTCAGTGGATGGCAGCTTCTGGTCTGGTTCTGCCCGTCTTCCCCTTTATGAAGTCAATAAGCTGTGAGGGTTCCAACAATGCTTCCATTCCCAGAGAGTTGACCTAAATTTGTTACTAGCTCATGGAGTTCCTTGGTCAGTCACGGCTGAAGGAGCATTAAGATTGGAATAAAAAGTGTTTCTCAAAATATCTACCTTTGGAAATATATATTTTCTCCCTTTTGTTTTCAGTTTGCCTGTTGAGATTTGGAACTTGCATTAGCTTGATATCTAAAGGTTAAATTTTGTAAATATAATTTAACAATTGATTATCATTTGGATCTGCTGAGAACTACCACTGAACAGAACAAGTTTGTCTGTTTCTCTTCTTAGCTGCCTTTGTCTCTCTCCATGTTGCCCCCTCACTCCCTCCCTGGAGGAGTGAATTATACTCCAGTTCCTGCCCTGACCCCTCTGTCTTCCCACCCACTACACTCATCTTCTACATATGATCATCTTTATTCTGAAAAACAAATTATGTTGCTAGGCAACCAGAAGACAAAATTGCTGTGGTTGACACGATTCTTATTAGTGACTGCAACTGAAGGGGTGCCGCCATCATGCTGGATGCATGCTCACTGCATCTGTTCCCAGCTTGATAGATCTTTCTGGAAAGTGGGATGGGGTGGATTCTTGGCAGAGAATTAAGGGCCTCAGCACTCAATAGAAAGTATTTATAAATCACTGTATATCAACAGCCTGCTTTAGAATCATTTTATTAGAACACATTCAAGAAAGTGACATACGGAAAAAAGACAGCAGCAATTCTCAGTCATGCAAATGCCCGTGTTAAGGTTCTCCATTGGATTTAAATTCAAGTACAAAGACAGTCCTTTCCTGAGCCAGGTGCAATTCCAGAGAATGACACTTTGCATTGAGAGCACATTTCCTTCGAAAAGTTCAGAACACTGAACAAGTCTCATCCTCACAATAAGATTGTGAGATACATGGAAGTGTAAACTTTTAAGGATCCCTTTACCCTGCCCTCCCCCATAACCCAGCCAGGGAAGTAAGAGCAACTTCAGGGCCTCTCAGAAATCAGGTTTGGTCTATTGAAAATAAAGCAGAGGGATGTAAAAAAAAAATACTTAGAAAATGAATGTATATACGAAATGGAATCATCTCTACCTCTTGCCTTGGTGTGGGGTTTGCATGAAATTCTGTGTTGGGGGTTGGGGCTCTCCCTTTAGTGTCTTGGAAGCTGAAGGGCTTAAAATTTTTTATTATGAAAAATTGCAAACATATACAAAAGTGGAGAGAGTGGTATATTGAATGTCCATGTACCATTATCTAATTTCAACAATTACCAACATGTGACCAGTTTGTTTCATGTAGACCTTCTAATACTCTCCACCTACCCCTCAACAGGATAATTTAAAGTAAATGGGGGCAGGAAGGGTGGTCTTTGAACCAAAGACCTTAGGAGGGAGTGAGGTTAGGGAGCAGAGAAAAGACTGAAGCAAATGGAACATTTGTTGAGGAAGTGGTTGCTGCCAGTGTTTGGGAAAGGTTAGAGTTAACTAACCCTCATCTTCTTTAGCATAAACCATCCCTCTTCTTCCTCTCTCCTTCTTATGATGTGGGGGAGGCAAGCTAGATTAGAATTATGGGATTTTCCAGATTGGGGGCCACTGATAATAGAAATATTCGACCAGGATAAAAACTTTAGAGATAAGTGTGTTCCTTTAATTGACCTGTCTACTCATGTTGCAGACCTCTAGGGCAGTGAGGGGCTGGGGTACCTGCTGTTCAGAGTGAGATCTGTGGAAGTACATTGGGCCATGGGGCCTCTCATAGGTCCCTACTGTCCCACATTTTAGACTTTGGAGAGAAGCTCAGGAACCTCAAATTGCACCCAGTAGAGAAAAAGGGAGCTCCGAGGGGTGAGCCCTTGGCCCAGTAGGGAAGATTTTGCTTGGAACATGTTGCCTTCTGAGTAAAGGCTGCACCCCACACCAGCCCTGCCACAGAAGTCTCAAGAGAGGTGGGTGATTGGAGTCCTGGTGGGAGGTCCCAACGGCGCCACGGCTAACCCGGTGAGCTGCAGGGACAAGTCCCAGGCTGCGCGCTAAACGTAAGTGGAGAAAGGATCTCCAGGTCCCAGGTGCCACCGAGGAACAAGGTTGCCATCCTGTTAAGAAAAGGGCTGGGCTCTGTGATTTGCATATGACTTTGCAAAAATCTGCATGAGACCCCGTAGCCCTTTACAGAAAACAGAGTTAAATCATCAGTGCAACCTACTGTATTTCTAGTAACCCAATGCACAGAGCGCAACCTGCCAAATACACAATCATATTTTAAGAGGAGGCTATAGAGGAAGTAGAGTGTTGTGTAAGACATTCCTTGGTCTGAAGGTTCAGAAGAGCTCACCAGGTCCAGGATCCAGATGAGGATCACTGGCTACTCTTGCTAACTTTGTCAGAACTCAAATTCATACACTTTCATCCCATTAGACCCCTTTGGACCAGTCCTGAAGTGACTTTCCAACATCCTAGCACATAGGAGGAGTGCAGCCAGAAATAATAGAAATAGGAATGCACTAAATATGAGGTTCTAATGGCAGTGACCATTAGTTTTCATTTCATACCCTTTTGTTTTCTTGTTTAGACTCTTTTAGGATTCCTAGACCCCACCAGCAAGTCTTGCTATAATTAACATTTAATTGGGAGAACCTGAGAAAATTTACCCATCTATGTAGTATACCTCTGGCAGTAACAAACTTAAAATTCATGACTTCAAGGGTTTCTAGGGTCTATGACAGGTGATAGTCGGCAATTTTTCCAAGGCATGTGGTTGGTCAGACAGACTGCAAGGCTGGCTGAGGAGTGAATTACTAAGTGAGAGAGTAAACAGGTGGGGAGCCAAGTTAGAGACCCCACTTCCAAACTCCAGCATGACTTATACCATCTCTACTGAGTCATCTGAAGCAATGAAATCATTGTTTCTTTAAAAAAAAAAATGACTGCTCAAAGAAAGTCAACTTGCAGTGAGAGTAGAAGCATGAAATATCCTAAGTAGTAATGGCTCTTAGCCAAGAGAAAAGTTCAGGATAAATGAAAAAGTATGATCTCACATTTGACTGTGGCTCAACTTTTTTATGTCAAAGGCTCCATCATACTTGCCATATAGAAATGGGGGTGGGGGGGCTGAAACTCTCTTAGTAAGAACTCCAGCTGAGCAAAAGTTATCATTAAGTGAGATAAAATCCTTCCATATCAAGTTGAAGCAGCAGTTACCTTGAGCTTCAAGGAAGATGGAGGATACTTAGGATTCAGAAGGGAGATGAGATTCTGAGGAAAGCCAGCAGCTATATGCATGCATCTGTTAAGTAACTCATGGTAAAGGTACCAGTGTGCCCACTGGGCTCACCTTGATCAGGGCAAAAAATGGCTGAAGTATTCCAAATCGCATTTTTCCATGCATAATGTTGCATTAACACTAACATGGGAAGTGGCCTCAGCTGTCCTGATTAGCTAGTCCCAACACCATCATTCACTGTCAATACCAGGTTAGTCTGTAGATGTGCTATAGGGCCTGTAGAAGTTATCTTAGTGGCAGCATTCAATAGTTTTATAAATGCTAAATTTGACATTCTGCTTTTTTCTATAGTCATTAACATTCTGAAGAGGAGAGCAGTTTTAAAAATATTTTTATTGTTTTCATTATTAATAGATAATGTTTATGAGTGCTTACCACATGTCAGGCAAAGTGCTGAGTGTTGTTTTACATGCATCATTTCATATGATCTGCACCATGACCTTATCGAGTGTGTAATACCATTACCCCCTTTTTGCAGACTGAGGCCTGGAGAGGGCCTGCCCGGGATCATACAGTTGCCAAGTGGAGGGGGTGAGATCTGAACCATGGTTGGTTTGACTTCAAAGCTGTTCTTACCCACTGTGCATGCTGTCTTTTCTAAAGGAGTACCCATCTGCTAAATATCTGTATACTTGTATGGCTGTCAAATCTAAAGATCTTGGAAAGCACCACCCCCCATTAAGGATCTATCTTATCCCCAAAGACCTAACTCATTGGGTCACTCATTATACATATTCATTAGATGTTACAGAAAATTCCTTATCCCTTTAAATCTCAAGTTGTAATTGTCTCTGTATACCCACTAATCTGTCTGATGATAGTTTAATGTGTAGGTAAACTAGACACTTGTTCCCTAAGGCCCTGAGAAAATACATAGACATTTACATAGGAAGCCATTATTTTATATGGCCCAGTTGGTACCTTAAAAGAGTATTTAACATCAATGCACAACTCTTAACTTTAAACATGATAGCCATTCATGACCTCACTGAGCTGATTTTTTAAAAAATCTGCACTAAGGCAAGAACTAGTGGAAAAAGTTTAAGTGGAAGTGTGAAAAAGAGATAATTTTTTTTTGAAATGTGAATGATCTCTCTTACTTAGAAAGCAGCTCTCAGCTCAGAATTCATGTGTACATTTCATATCCAATCACTCTATACATTGGCTTTCTGATTCTGTAGGGCAGGGCAGGGCCTGGGATTATCTTCATGAAATATTTGCCTGGTAATTCTAAGGGTCACCTGGTTTGGAATCCTTAGTGCAGAGGCCTTTCTATATGCCAGTCACTCCATCACTGGGAAAACTGAGTTTTGCAGTATTTCAACTGCATTTTCACATCTTCCAGTACACAGTATTCAGAAGCATTTGTCTTTGGCATTTTCCATGAGGGGCAAGAATCAATGAGACCCACTTTGTAAGACAGTGGCTTTTATTAACCAAACCTCCTTGGCATTCTTGTGGGAAAGAGCTATGTTGAGATTTCCCTTATCTCCCTATATTCATGTACAGACCCCTTCATATAAATACTGTTTATTTAATATACTGTAGGCCTCATTCTAATGTGACTCTCAGAATAAGAGCTTTCTGAGCTATAGAAAGATATTCTATAATCATTGGTTACCCCATAATATAAAAATAGTCACAAAAGGAGCACATATCCTATTATACCCTTTCTTGTACCACAAATAATTTGAGGCAGTCATTTTGCAACAGATTTTTAAACTCATCTTTGGTTGACTGTGTGTTTCCAGTCTAATCCTGATGAATTAGAGGCAGGGAAGTTGCCTGAATTGCTATTCCCATGGCGAAGACATAATAAACAGTCCCCTCTAAATTTCTGACTCACACCATGCTCCACCAGGAACAGAAGATAGTGAGTGACTGACACATGCAAGGGATTTTCTTGGCTTTTAAATTTAGGTGTGTTTCAGTCAGCTAATCAGGAGGGGGAAATGATAGAATTTATACTATTTGGGCCAAAATGATGCTTTGTGTGTTTTTGTTTGACTCATCCAATTGTTTTTCTTTAATGGGCTTGGCCAGTGGAGGGTAGTGTGCATAACGGATATCAGAAAGATCTGGGTTCAAATCTCAGCTCTGCCACTTTCTAGTTGTGTGACCCTAGGTGTGTTATTCAACCCCTCTTAGTGACGTTTTCCTCATCTGCAAAATAAGGATAATGGTACTTACCTTGGAGAATTGTGAGGATGACAAGGGAGAGTACATGTGAAATGCCAGGTTCATATTAGGAGTTCAGTAGGAAAGGCAGTTGTTATGGTCAGCTGCCCGGGTTCTAGCTGGCTCTTTTGCAGATGGCTTTTATGCTTTTCTCTGCCTGCTCAATGATAGCAGTGACATCTCAGGGAAAGGACTGCCTCTTTCCTGTGAGGTAGACTGGGGGTTTTGTGTTTGGTGGGAACTTTATGTGCTCTGTGTCTCTCCATTACACAGAGGGGACTCTGCAAATATTGTGTTAACTGGTTTACAAAAGTCTTTCTCCACCTCAAGTTTCAAACCAGAGCCCAGACTGGAAATTTTCCTTGATGTAGCCTTCAGAATTAAACACTTGAGATGCACAGTAATACAAAAAAATATTAAATACTGCATCGAGAGAAGACATAAAGAAACATCATGAAACATATTTTCAGGTCAGCTCTTTTAAAGGACTGATTTCTGTGGCCGTCTCCCATGTTCTTTCATGCATCCTACTCTGTCTGTGGGCTCTCCTCCTGGATCTAGATGTCGATGTCTGCTGCTCATGCTGACCCCAGGGCTTTTCATCCCAAATGCTGCGAGGAGGTTACTGATAAGGACGGGCTAGCCAAGCAGCACAGTGAAGGGCAGGAAGGCCTCAGAGGTGGTGCAGAGGTTCTCTACCTGCTATGCTGCCTCCCAAGCTATAGGCAGGCACTCCCCCTCCAGAACACCAGCCCAGGACAAAGAAATCAACCCCAGCCAGCAATATTCAGTCTCTCTGCTTTTCCTCTTTCCTTTTCTCCCTCTGCTCAGGGAACCCTCTGAGAGAACGGTGAACTGAGCTAGTGTGAGAGAGACATCCTTGCAAATATTCGTTTCATGTAATTTATTTTTTGTTGTTGCTGTTTCAGGTTAAAACAGCCTCTTTATCAGAACATTTTCCCTGTGTCTTTAGATTGTGGGAGAGGAGGGAAGAGAGAGTAACCGGATGGGGGAAGCTGCCTTGATCTAACAATGAACAGGCTCATTGCTCAGGCAGTGGCAACTGATTTCCTTAATGTGCTCTCTGTGCCCTCCGGACCTGGGTTAAAGTGTCCCCAAGCTCAGTCACTCTGGAACCCCTCCCTTTGGACTCACAAGAGGTAAAAACAAACTGGAAATTCATCTGCTTTCTTTCTCCCTCCCACTGAATCTCTCTTCACAAAATCCCTTTATGAACTTGAAAGTAGGTTAATTTCAAGCTTTTCCTCACCTTTTCTGTATGATTCTAAACAGCTGAGTTTTGGGGGGAAACCCTGAAGAACTTGCCATCCCTTCCTATTCTCTAGCCCCCACCCTTTGATTTTCCTTCTCTTTCCTTCCATAGCCTAAGGCTCCTGACCTTCACAACCCAACAAAGTTACCAGTTCCTCAGCTCACAACCTGGGCCTATCCTGCAAGTCAGCCCAAAGTCACTCTCGGGTCACTTTTTCGAATCCTGAGATACTGAGAAGCAGATCACCCTGTACTAGATTCATGCACAAGGTAGACCTCAGTAACCCTCTAATAATCTTGTTCCCTCCTATCCTTATAAAAATATAAAACATATTAGAATTTTTATTAATAAAAGTAATATGATGTAGAGAAAACAGCCATCATACAGAAATAACTGCTATTTACTTGTGGGTGTATTTCCTTCATATATACATACATGAGTACATATACGCACACATACATATGTATGTATATATGTATACATAAGCACAAATACAAACACATATGTGCACATATATATTCTCCTTTTAATTTAACAGTAAAATTAGCTGCTCATGTTGAGAGAGAAAAGGAAGTAGGGAACAAAGTAACTCCAGGAGACAGCTTAGGGAAGCCCTTCACTTGTGCCAGTCACAGTCACCAGCTTTTGGAGCACATGACGTATTTGTTTACATCACTGGCCTGGTGGCCAGGGAAATTGCCCAATATAGCCTTGCCCTCAAAACCACATACATGAATACTTCTTAGAGAGTATATGGGAAACATTCAGACACACAAACAAATTCATAAAATACACAAATAGAAGATATACACATAAAACACAGCACTCGATTATGTTTTGATTACTTTCTGTGAAAGCCTACCTCTACCTCAGTGTACTGATAACACAAGGGATCAAATATGAGCCTCGTCTTCATGGATCTTGGGTACAGTCACTGAGATAAAAACTAACCCAAGGCAAACAAAACCAAACCAGAAGGAGATACTGTCTCACAGAGTGCTGAAGGATGGGATTCCAGTAATCTTCTCATAAGGAAGAAGATGGATCCCAACAACACTTTCCTGAGGTCAGAAACTTATCTATTAGGAAAAATAAATAATTTTGGAGACAGTGATAAAGTATAGGTTGATAGACGAGATTATGAGTTGAAAGATCATTATCTGTTTCTGAAGATAGTCACACATGTAATAGAAAACACCTGTTACAGGAGAGGCTTGCAGATAGCATGGGACCCAGGGGAAGGGCAGGACCAGAGGGAAAGGGCCTGCTCACCAGGAGATTCTGGGTACTAGAAAATGCTACTGTGATTTGGGAGACATGATTCTCCACTTGAAGCTCCCAGAAGCCGATTTTATATATTACATAGAACACAAAGCCAGGCAGAGGAATGTGCAACCACCGTAGAGCTCCAGTGGAAAATAATCTGAGGAAGAGAATGGACAATGAAGGAGAGTCATGACGTCTAAAGGCAAAGCTGAGGATAGGGTCTTAGGAAGGAACAGATCAGGAATAAGGCACGTGTTGAGTCCAGTTTCAGTTCTGTGGAGTGGAGTGCAGTGAGTCATCCAAGCGCAATTGTACCACATACAGTTGGAAGTATAGCACTGGACCCCAGTGTGAAAGACAAGGCTAAGACCAGAGTGCTCAACTCATTGTTAAGAGAGCAGCTTTATGCTAAGCAAGGTGGTAAATACAAAGTAAATTCAGAGAAATGTACACCCTGAATGCGAAAGAATCATGTTTGATTCTGGGGAGGGGGGAGGAGAGGGGTAATATTGATGCAGGTAGTTCAGTAGGGGTAGGGGACAGGGCATGGATTAATGTGGAGAAGCAGTTTCCAGAAATAAAAATTTCTAGAAATGAAGGAGGTGTGAGTCAGGCTGGCAGTGAAGGTGGGCTAGATGTGATTAAACAAAGTCAGCAGATCTTATAGGAGACAGATGCAGCAAAGCAAAGCATGACATGGACGGGGCATTCAATGACCATTATTTACTGTGTTCCAGGTGCTGTAGTAGACAGTAAAGACAGGCATCATGAAGACTGAGACATGATCATCAAGGAACTCACAATGCAACACGGGAGAGTGGCTTACGGGCAACCAACTGATTGATAAGAGTAGTTAGGTTGAAATATATGAATTATCAATATTCAACCATTTTGGATCCACAAAAGTGGCAGTTTCATATGATTCAGTCTAATGTAGGTGCAGTAAAGTGTGTGTAACATATAAGGATCCCTAAAGAATTATCTGTTGGAGAGAAAACTAACTGTCTTTGGAGAAGGCCTTATACTTTATCGTAAGTAAATGTGCTGCTGAAGGCTTTTAACGGATAAGTGAGATGCTAAAAAAAAGTTTGAGAGAAGAGTCTGATGTCAAAAGAAATGATAAATGCAGGGGCAAGATCCAAGAGAATGGGGAGGACACCTAAAAGACTACTGAAAGAGTTTAAGCCAAGAATTGCCAAGGCTTGCCCAGGGTGGTGTGCAGAAATTTTGAGGGACTCATGCACAGAACATGGTAACAGACTGGCTGTCAGGGAATGTGACAAAAATGAATCCACAGATAAAAACCTGGATACCTGGGAAAATAATGTTGCTTTTGACCCAATAGGAAAGTAAAATCAGATTTCTGGTTTGAGAGCAAAGGAAATAATTTTCTTATGCTGAGACTGAAGAAAAGCAGGGCATCCCATTGGGAACATCTAGCAGTGGTAATGCTCATTTCATCACAATTTGGCCTTATGTTTGCCTACTAGCCTTCTGGCTTCAGAAGAACAGGTGTCTGTATGGATGAAGATTGGTCTGTTTTGTTTCCCTGCTGTGTCTCCATCCTGGAATAGTGTCTGGCACCTAGAAAGTACTCAGAAAATACATGGTACATGAGTGAATAAGTGAATATGAAACTTCCATGAGGAGAAAAGTCATTTCAGAGATATATTCTTGGAATTTTGGTCATGGACATCATAATCAAAGCAACAAAAACCACTCTTAAAGGTAGGAGTAGATCTAAAGAAAGAAGATGCAGGAGTAGAAGTTCAAGTGTAGGTCTCATTTGGAACATGAGGCAACAAATTAGATGGCAGGGGAAAAGCAGATGTTTGACAATATGAGAAAGAGAAGAGCTGGTATGTTGAGGTGGGTACAAAGGATGAGATCCTGAGTATTGCAGATGGGTTAACAATACACTGTTCCTGAGTCTAGCAAAACAATGAGAAAATAAAAAGACAATGATGCATCAAGATGAAGGTAAAAGTAATTCTGTAACCATCATGCTAAAACACCTTTGGTGTTTCTTGGGTGTTACTCAATAAAGTCTAAATTCCTTTGAGTGGTGTTTAGCATCTGCTGTGATATGACCCAGCCAATCATTCCAGAATTATTTCCCACAATTTAACTTATAAGCCCTGGACTTCAACAAGGCATACTGACTCTCCGTGCCCTAAACTTACTCTATGTTTTCCCTTTACCCTAACCTCACTCTTGCTGTTTGATCCATTTGGAGTGTCCTTTCTCCCCACTCCCAACTTGAATCCTGCCTGGATAAATTCTACTCATTTAAGTAAAAATCTAATGTGGAAGCTTCTCTGATCTTCCCGAATTAGAAGCTTTGGTTTTCTTAATTATATTTGGTCCCAATTTCTAGATAGCTCTCTTTCCCACAGTGCCAACACATCACCTTGTCACTTTATTCATTCTTCATTGATTCATTTGACAAGCACAGTACCTTCTACAAATCAGGATTTTGTTAGATTTGGTGATGCAGCAGGGGTAGAAAGCAAACATGCCTCTGCCCTCGTGGACTTAGAGTCTAGTGAAGAAGGCAATCCCACAACCACACAGATACTTACATAATTACTAATGGTGATAGGCACTAAGAAATAGTAACTATCACAGTATGCTGTGAGAGGTATGCTTTGGGGAGAAGATGTAGTCAGAAGGTTGAGATAGGCTGAGCGCTGAGAGAAGGGAGGGCAAAGGGGCGAACTGTGGCATTGAGGAAAGAATTTTCTAGGCAGCAGAACCAATAGCATGTGCAAAGGCCTGGGATGGGAAGAAGTCTGACACATGCCAAGGAAGGCCAGGGAAGTTGCAAGGCAGAAAAGAAGAGGAAGAGTGGCTCCAGGGAGGCCACAGAAGAGAGTAAGATCCAGGTCATCCAGCTCTCAGAGTCATGTTGAGGACTTTGATATTTATTCTAAGAGTAAAGGGTCACTATAGAAGGGCTTGAAGCCATAGAGTGATAAGGAGAAATTGCATTTTAAGATCCCATTGGCTGCAGAGTGGAGAAGAGATTGGAGAGAAGTAAGAGTGAATGCCTAAAGACCAACTAGGAGGCTTCTTTCACAGGCCACATGTAATAGGACAATAGTCAGACTAGGGTAAATTATACAGATACTTAATAAAGGCCAAAGGAGTGCAATAACAGTCTTCTGGAGTCAATCACCAGGACTGAGACATGCTGAGTTCCACCTTTACAAACCACTCAACTCAGGTAAGCCACAGACAAAACAGCCTCAGTTCTCCAGAACCCTCGGCCAATGTGTCTGGATAAACAAGTTTCCTAGATAACCAATGGTAAACACTGACAATTTATCTTCTGGTTTCACCCATTTTTATTAATATCTTCATATCCCTGACTTCTTAAGCAGACCATACTGAACATAATTTCCCTTCCTGTTGACTATGGCAACTGTCACCATGAGTAGCAGTTATGAAGTATTGCAAAATACAATGAATGTCCTCAGAACATGCCCAGTCATTCAGTACTCTTGGTAGCTTTGCTAAATAGAATGAAACTGTTGGAGTTTAGTTCCTCTGTCAGCGTTTGCTTTCACAGCTTTTCTGAAAAGCTGTTCTTTCCTTGCTGTCAATAGCTTAGTTTTGTAGGTGTGTCTTTACAGAAGTGACTTTTTCCTCTTTTAATTCTCTTGTGGGCTGAGTACCTACATGGCTAAGATTATAAGAATTCATATCAAATAAAGATTTGCAAGCCTTTCTTATTAGAATAGATGTTTAGTTTTACTATGTAAAGAATTCTTTCCTCAAGCTGGTTGTATGTCAGACAGCTGAGTTCCAAACCCAATATATTTATTATTTTTTTATAACATATTTCATTGCTTCACCTCCATTATCTGTCACATAATATACAGAGTAAAATATAACAGACAGATATATTTTTAAAAAGCCAACTAGTTATTATTACTTCATTAAAAGAGAGGCTTGGGGATTGACAGAAACTTACATTGTATATTAAGTTTCCATATTGGTACACTATTCTGTGGAGAAATAAATATTGAGATCTTAAAATACTAATGCAAGAAATACTTCATATGTACGTCACACGAGTCCCTAACTTACCAACGTATTGCCTTCAACATGTCATGTTATATGTTTATCAAGACACAATAAAGAGAACGATAAGACTAATCACAGATATTTACATGTATAACCAACAAAGTACCAATATCCAGAATACATGAACTTCTAAAAACAAGTAAGAACAACAAACAACTCATGAGATACATAGGCAAAAGACTTAAACCAGGAAAATTATAAATAAGAAAATCAAAGACCCAATACAAATATGAAAAGATGTTTGATCTCATTAATAATCAGGGAAACACAAATGAAAACCACAAGCAGATATCACCATCTACCCAATAGATCTAAAAGTATTTTGAAGTCTAACAATATGAAGTATTGGTGACAATATAGAACAGTGAAAAATTTTATATATACTGGTAGGAGTGTAATTTGGTACCAACACTTGGAAAAATAGCTGACACATCTAGTAAGGTTGAAGATATACATACACATACTATCACCTAGCAATTTTACTCCTAGTTTTACACCCTAGAGAAACTCAAGTACATATGCAGAGGGATGTATATACAAGAATATTCATACCAGCATTGTTTACAATAGCCTTAAGCACTCCAGGTACAGAATGGATAAATAAATTGTAGTATATTCATACAATGGGATACTATACAACAGCGAAAATGAAAGAACAACTACACACATCAGCATGGACAAATCTCACAAAAATAAGAGTTGAGCAATAGAAGAAAGACACGTACAAAAACATATATATATATATATATATATATATATATATATATATATATAGGATGATGGTTCTAGTAATAGAAAAACTGTCACATTGAAACTGTGTTATTGAGAGACACCTATATAGGAGGTGAAATTATAAATAAAAGTAAGGACTCTGCTATTATTAATGTCAGGAGTATGTTACCTCTAGGGGAGAAGCACAGGGTCATGGACAGAGATGGCATCAAGAGGAATTCTGGAGAGTTGGCAATGCTCTATTCCATTACCTGCATGGTGGTTACATACATATTTACCTTATAATTATCCATTTAATTGTTCAGTTCTGTTTGTGCATTTTAGCATATATATTTTAGATTTTGAAAAATTTAAAAGTTTGATATAAATCAGATATTTATAATTAGGAAAACATTTTATCCAGATTATAAATAGCTTATAAATAAGATTATAAATAGCTGTCAATCTTACCAGTCCATAACTTTCATTTAGGTAATAGTATAAATATTATACATTTCAACTGAAATAAGAGAAAATAATATAGTTGCAATATTGGCAGTTAAATAAAACTTACAAGAGCAATAATGAACAAAGATTATTTTTAAAGTATTTGATATCATATTGGAAAGAAAAAAAAATACTGGTGATAAATTAGATGGCAAGTCTGTGGAGGAAATTGTACTCACATGCACAGCTGGAGTGGAGTATAGATTGGAATAATATCTATTGAGAGTAATTTGACACATCTATAGAAATTAAAATGCATATTCCTTTTATCTTGTAACCTGTTAACATGCTCACAAGTGTTAGAAACTCTGTGAGCACCAGGTTAGTAATTACAGCCTTGTCAGGAATGCCAAAAGATTGGAAATATTCTATATACCCACCAATAGATGGTTATACTCATCAATAGGATGAGTTAAATAATTTATGGTACTATAAGTAATGGACCACATAGCCATCAAAAAGAATGAAGCAACTCTATATCTTGCTATGAAATGATTACCCAGATTTGTTCCATGGAAAAAGTGTAAAACAGTATTTATTTGTTTAATAATTTTTTAAAAAGAATAAATATGTGTACGTTTTTATATTTTAAAAAATGCCCTTGGAAGAATATGTAAATTTTGTAATGTGTGTTTATTATTGTTTTAAAAGTTCATTTAAAAATATTGAGGGCAACCCGCTGGGGTCCCCTCCCACTGTGGGAGCTTTTCTGTCCTCTCAATAAATCCTGCTTTCAAAAAAAAAAAAAAAAATATATATATATAGAATGCATATGTTTAAGGAAAACAGGTTTAATTAGATGAACATGAGCACGTATACAAAGGTTTTAGTAACAATTCTAAGGGAAATTCTGAATAGTTACCAAGCACAGAATTAACAGCTCATTTTTAAAAAAAGTCTAATTCTATATTAAAACAAAATACTTTAAAAAAATGCAGATGTATCAGTGGTGCTTCTCTTTATATATTGTTCATGAGTAGAATAATTATTTTGGGGCCAAGATTGATAAAAAGAAGGAAAAATAGAAAGGAAGATGAACTTCAAGGTTGCTGGTTCCCAGGCTAAATTTGTCTTTCAAAGTAAATATCCTTCTGGTATAAAATGTTGCACATTGGGTGGTATCTCATCTGACACATTCAGCTTTGTAACTTCTCTGATGCCTAGCTCAGCAAATGTCTTAAAGGAAGTGCTAAATACAACTGTCACATCTCATAAGTACATGTAACATAAGTAACATCACATACTATCACATATTCTAATCATTTGGAGTGTGAACTCAGAAGACTATAAGTCAGGACAGAGGTTATTTTTACATATTTCGAATCTCCATGGTAACTGGTCATCAGTAGACACTCAATGAATTTTTGTTGACTAAGAGAATGAATTCAGTGTACCAATATTTAAAATAATTGTATATTCTGCCTCTAATTAATGTCATTCTTCTCTGTTAACAGATTTTTCTGCTTGGTCATGTGTTAGCAGTAGTTCCTAGTAGCTTGCCCTCTAAGCAATATAACAAATTCAGTGGTTTGGACTTCATGTTCCCCTGTTAGCAGTATTGTCTTAAATATAAATGTCAGCGAACACATCCTAAAACTCTTTCCCCCTTGGGATTTTAAAAGAATGTTTTCATACATGCCATAAAGTTTCCCCTTTGAGACCTTGTGTGGAAAGAGGCATACAAACAGTGACTTCTTTTAGGGGTGCTGGGATGAAGTGGAGTGGAGAGGTGTAATGAGTTAAACTCTGCATTACAGAGTTCAGGTTTCAGTACTTGAAGTACCTCACTTTAACAAACTATACCCACTCTCTCCCAAATGTTTCAAAACTAAGCACATTTAGGCTAACATCAGCACAGAAGACAAAGGTCTAAACATGCAACCAAGGTGCTTTGTCTGTTTTGTTCACTGCCATGACCTCCATGTATAGTAAGAGTTCACTAAATGGTTGATGAATTTAAACATGAGATAAAAAGATAACATGCACCAAAATCCTAAGGAAAAGAAAAGAGAATGGATTTCTGATACCCTCCATTGCTCACTAAGCCAACTGTTTTTCATGTGTAATGAGCCACAGCAAACAGGCAGTGAAACTTTCAAAATCCCATTCTTATATCTAAAAGGATGCTAGCTGGCAGGAGACAAGATACAGATATAGTAAAAGACAGAGCTCGTTTTGTCCCCCCTACATCATATAGTCCCAAGAGGCATATAAGCCCTTGCAGTTGACACAGGGCAGACAGCAACATACCCAGGAGCATTCACAAGGCCTCCCGTGGCAGTATCGGCAGGGGCCATACAGATGGAGGAGCCCCACTCCTAACAGTCTAGTTCATGTGTACATCACTCTACTATACACAATTTCAAACAGAATAATTTAGAACCTTAAAAAAAAAAAAAAAAAAAAGAAGACAGTACCGGAACATTCTGAACTTGTAAGAATCAACTTTAGGCCCCTAAAAATGGGAGAGACTGAAAATGAACTGTCAGTCCAATACAAAAAAAAATAATAATAATAATAGGCTCAACACAACCAGGGTCATATCAGTATGGAAATTGGGGGCAAAGAGCGAAAAAACTGATGAGAAGTGGAACAAGTCTGCTCTTCTTCAAGCACTCTCTCTCCCACCCCTGGGCCTGCGGAGAGCTGTTGGTAGGGAGAGGACGTTCCCCTACCTTTGACAAAGAGTTGGTTCAAGCCCTTCACATCCCTGAGGGCAGGGGAGTCAGAGCCCTCAGAGCTGCACTTTGATGTGGCAGCCACTGGCCAGGAGGAACTGCTGGGTACCTGGAATATGACTGGGTCTGAACCGAGATGTGCTGAAAACATAACTACAGAGTGAGATTTAGTATAAGTATATATATGGTTCAATAGCAATTAGATATTGATCATATATCAAAATAATACTATTTTGGATTATTGAATTAAATACATCATTACAATTAAAAAAAGGAGTGGGGCAAGAGCCTGGTTTAAAACAGGAGTGGACACCTGTCATGGGTCTGATCTAGGCAGCTCTGCATCTTCTTCTAGCAGTTTTTAAGAGCTCTCAAGGCAGAGGCAGGCTGCTCCCCACTGCAGGCATCTGCTATTGACTGCTCCTAGAAGAAGCCCTGAGCCAATGTTATACCCTCGCTGCTGCCCCTTACAGGAGGTCACCATAAAGGATGCTCACATTAGTTTCTCTTGACAAAGCCAGCTTTCTAGCAATAGGGATAACCTCGCCTCATTCCAGTGCCATGCTCCCTTAAATCCATCCACCCCCATCATCCACCTACCACATTAATCATGGCAGACAGGTTGGCAGTCATCAGCAAAAGTGAAGAAGTGACACACAACTGTCAGGTAGGTGAAACTTAAGCAATGATTTTCAATCCAAGCTCAAGTTCGTGAAAAAAGGGCAACATTTACCCACTTGTCTGCCTAACAAACTTCTACTAAGACTCCTATATTATGGCCATAGGTAACATTTGTCATGTTTGACACTGGAGTGAGCACATATAGGTAAAGGGAGCTCTAGAGCAGAGTTACTACTTCAAATCCACCTCCGGTCTGTCCCATCTACTCTATTCTGCTTTGGCTCCAGACATTCCTGTCTTGCAAAATTTCTGCTTGAAGTTCCGAAAATAGTTACCCATTAAAAGAGTGTACCTCCAGCTATCGTACTCCTAATATCACTTCTAGTCATCCAAACTCAGCTTTCTTTTCCTTTTTTTTGAGTTGGCGGGGGGGGGGGGTCTCATTGTGTTGCCCTGGTTGGAGTGCAGTGGCACAATCATGGCTCACTGCAGCCTTGACCTCCTGGGCTGAGATGATCCTTCCAGCTCAGCCTCCCAAGTAGCTGGGACTACAGGTTGGTCTCAAACTCCTGAGCTCAAGTGATCTGCTTACCTTGGCTTCCCAAAGTGCTGGGATTATAGGCATGAGTCACTGTGCCTGGCTAAAACTCAGCCTTTGAAGGACAGTATTTTCTACCACCTATTCCCTCTACCATTATTAGCTTTGGCAAGGTAGCTACAGTTATTTTCTTTTGCACGAAAATGACTTTTTCTCTTTAACTGTTACATAAGGTAAAAAAGAACAAGTAAAATGCTAAAAGGTCTGTACAGAATACTTCACTAAAATACTTGCCTCGAAAGCTGCCCCTTCTCTACCTGCAATCCCCAAGCCTTGCTCTCTCCTTCCCTCCCTCCCTCTTCTCCCCAGCAGGACATGTCAGGCTGCAGGCATACTCACTTGGGTCTTGTTTGCCTTGGACTTTCTCCAGCTAATCCACTTTAACATCCTGGTGCGTGCTTTCTCTGTCCACCAAAATTTTAACGATAAAATAGAATTTCGATTTGATCTGGTCTGTGGCAGGGCTGAATTGGTTCTGGAAACTCACTCCTCTCTGGCAGCTCTGAACAGGGATCAGCCTTGCCATGTCCCAGAGCTCACTGCCAAGCTCTTAAAGCCCAAAGGGAATCTGCTTGAAAGACTGGAAGACTCTATCAGGGGCAGAATCACACCCCCATCAAGGCCACAGTGTGAGTCACAAGTACTTGGCATTGAGGAGTCTGTGATAGGCATTAATATTTGCTACATGCCAGTCTTGGAGACCCTGAACTGGGCTGTAGAACAGCTTTGTCATTTCCTTTGAGTTGCTTTGGATTTGCTGAGGCATGGTGGGGAGCTGGGAGTGTGCAGGGACAGATACAGAGGTGGTAACAATAGTGTTCGCTTTCTGCTGCAAGGCTCAACAAGCTGAACCATCAGGGTAGCTACAAAAATACTGTTTTTAATCTAACTTAACAGGCAGGAGATTGAGGGGCTTGAGTCTTAGGTCTGCCATTAAGTGGCTTTGTGACACAGAGCTTATTTTATTCCTTTTAAACAGGACGAAGGAAGAGTACTAGGTGACTTCTAAGGTTCCTTTCTTCCCTAAGATTCCGAATTCCAAACTCATACTGAATCAAATCTGGTCTCTGCCCATCCTTGCAGCAGTCATCATAGATCTAATCTCTAGTTTCCCTATTTTGGTAGCAAATACTTGTACAAATTTGAAACAAGAAATTCTGTGCAGGCCCAAGTACTCTGAGCATCACAGGAGCACTTCCAAGGTTCCCTGAAATCTGCCTGTGTTTACAGTTCTGCCGGCTACTCATTGGCTGCTGTATTTTATAAAACTTATTTGCTTTTTCAAAAGATTGATCATTTTAATGATGAGTTTCTGGAGGGAGGCTTTTGAGTCATGGAATATAAATCAAAATATTAAGTAAAGTAATGGTGATATAAAGTATTTTGCCCTGTGAACCTAGGTTGTATTTCTCAGCAAAGTCTATTTCACACCCTTTGATGGCACATAACCACTAGGAGCCAATCATTTATTTGAAGAACTTTTCTCTTAGAGGAAAACCTGTGACTTCAATTCCTCAGACTTTATCAATTTGTTCTGAAAAGTCAGTACATTGATTCTGGGTCGAATGTCACTGAGGAGAGGATGAAGTTGTGCTTCTGGGAGGTGATAAAGCCAGAGAGAGGGTGCTCCAGGCACCCCGAGGACCATGGGATCCTCCACTTTTTGTTCCCTTCTGTGGCTACCTCCTTCTCCTCCAGCCACCTGCCCACCACAGATGAAAGTAACAAAGGAAATGTACTAGGAAAAAAAGTTATTTTCAAACCTAGCACTGGACTTGAATTATTAAAAAAGCTAAAAATTTTTTTTTTTAACAATTTGGGTTTAAAATCTTAAAGTGGAGGTGGCATTTTTCCTACTTTGGAGTGACCATCAAAAATCCTTGAGAAAAATCAGAATGCTTCTATCTAGGGTTTATACAGTAATTCTAACTCTATGTACTGTCAGGCATGGGGGTGTGACTGAGACTCAAGATTATGTAGTTTATAAAGTTCAAGTTTAAATTTCAGATATATTCACTCCAAGCCCTGATAACAGGAAGTACAATTATATACTCTTTTCAGGTATTTATTTAAGGGTTAGAAAATAGTTCTTAATTTTCAGTTTTTGTTACTAAATGGGAAGCAGCATAATCTCTTCCTATCAAGAACTCCCCATCAATAACGGGGCTCTCCATCAAGCCCCACTGAGACCAAGGGCAGAGTAATAGAAGTGCTGAGGGCTTTTTCTAGAGAACAACCACATTTTTCCTGCCTTTAAGATAGTGCATTTAATGAGCTGGATCTCCACTGAGTGGTGCAACTGTCCAGGGACCATAGCTAAACCTAACATACATTCACAAAGACACGCTGGAGATGCAATCTTGGGTGGACTATCTCAATGGTTTTTAAGAATTTTTCAGGTGAAAAACATTATTCAGTGTGAACTGATAAGATTTTTAATCAGCTCTGACACTGTCAAATTTCCATAGTTCAAGATGTTTGCTTTTCTCTTCAGTGGCAAAAATCAGTGGTCTGCGGCCCCTTAAAACTCCAGAGAATGTGTTGCTGCCTATTTTCTTGCACAGGAGTGTCCTTCGGTTACTCGGACAGTGACCTACCACAGGTCTCCTGTGTTCCAGACACTCTCTCATACAGGATCTCAGCTAATCCTTCAAAATCGCAGAAGTAGAACACTGTTTTCATTGTATAGATGAGGAGACGGATGCACAAAGTTATCAAATGGCCACTCAGATGATGCAGCTAGTATCTAATCGGGGACTAAGTCTGTATCTGATCTCAAAACCTATTCCCTCTCCTGAACACACTTCCTCCATGCAGCAGACACTTTTGGCAGCCCACCCAGACCCCTATCTTGCCGGTGCTCCCACACCCCAATACTTGGGCCTGTGGGGTGCTCACAGCTCACAACAGACACAAAAGGCTGGCCCCCTTGACTCAAGGCAGGGCAGATGCATGCAACTCCTGCTCCAGAGCTCTGGGAGGATCAGCCTTCACTCCTTCCCCACTGGACTCTGTTTCCCTCCCCTCTTTTCCTCCTTAAGAGCACACCTCGATGGATCACATGCCCGGGAACCTCAGTCAAAGAAAGCTTCCAGGGAATTAAACCTAGGATGCTCTCCTTTGAGTAGCACTAACTCCATCCCTATTCTCTGGGGCTGTTTTATTTTTCCTTCTGTTTATGAACCCATTTAAGTAAACAGATTCCATTTTCCCCTCAGTCTTCTGTCCTCCAAGTCACTAATCCTTACAGGAAAAATAATTTTTTACATCTAATTCAAGTCCCTTCAGGTGCAGAATTGCCCTTTTCTTAGAAGAAAAACCAAGGAGACTTTTTTCTTTTTTAAATTTCTGAAGCTATTCACAGAAGACTAGAAATGCCATCCTTTTTTTCTGGTGGTCTACCTTTCCTACCTACTGGAATGTAGGCTGAATGATGGCAGGGACTCTTCTCATTTGCTGCTCTACTCCCAGCATGATGAGAAGTACCTGCTGCAGAGTAAGCAGGGCGGGGTGGGATTAAGCAGGGTGGGAGTGAACCTCTACTGAAAGTGTGACTGAAGAGGGTGGGAAGATGCCAACGCAGGGGCTAGGCCCTCACCAATGCACCAACACAGGGACTGGGTCCTCTCTCTGACTACCACCCTTGCACCAAGCAGCCTGCTATGGGTTCCCAGTGTGCAGGTGCTGGGCCTCTCAGATTCTGATGAACCAGGTCTGTTCCCAGAGGCTCCTGCAGCCAGGGAGCCTTGCTATTGGCATCATGTTACGGCCCATTATCAAAGCAGCAGTGACACTGCAGGAATCCTTTGACTATCTCCTTAGCTGAGCCCTTACCACCTCTGTCCTGAGCCCTCCTTCCCAATCAATGAAACAAAATCTTGATCATGACCCACTACACTGATTTGACAATTCAGAGTTTAAAAACTATTAAGTCAGATCCTGAAACCTCTAGGTTTCTCTAGGCATTTGCCTGATCTTTAGCATATCCCCATCATCAGTTCACATTGTATCGGATCACAACTTGTTACTGAGGCTTCTCTTCAAATCACATATCAGCTATGGGATGTTCCAACAGTGTTCCCTCCCTTTCAATTTTTTTTTTCTGGAGAAGAGCACCTGCAACTCCATTTCATCTCAATTTCCCTGTCTCCAGTTAACTTGGACATGTCTAGAAATTTGTAGTGGTTTTTTGGATGAGGACTATCCCTACTAGGGTAGATTTTTAATGTTCAATTCAATAAGCATGTATTGAATATTTCCAGCATGCCTAGCCTAATGGTAAATATATGCACGGGACCATTATGGTGCAGATGGCTGCTTTTGTACCATTAACTGGAAATTACTCAGCAGATATCTGTCATGTTAAGCAACAAGATACTTTGTTGCTAACCCATTACTCAGCCTTGCTTGACTAGAATTCCCTAATTCTGGATTTCTTTGAAGTGTGGTTGCAAAGCCCCACCATTTAGGTATAGGTAAAAGCCCCACATATAGGTAAAAGACTACTTACAGTGGAATGTCTTGTTCGAAGTACCATGAACTGATTCCTGGTCAGAATAGGAAAGGGCTCAGATCGCTATGAAACAAAGTAAGCACACCAGGTTGACTTCAGGGAGATGACATTTTTGCATTAGACAGGTGTAAGGTAGAATCTAATAGTACAGACTGACTTGAAGATTGAACAAAAGCAACCCTGAAAAAGCCAGTAATGCCATTTACTGAAGCACCCATATTAGTTTGGGTGCAGAATGATCAGTGCAGAATTAAGGATATTAGATTATTTTCTCATCAAGGGAAGATTTATAGCATAAGATAACAGTTCAGCTCCTCTGCTATAGATAACAGTTCAGCTCCATTGATTTTCCTTCCATGAAGGTGTTAAAGAAGATTCAGACAAGGAGGTTTCCAAGTGCCGAACCCAGGGCAAGAAATGAGGAGGGGGTTTGGGCATTGGTTTTCTCCTCAGTCTTGTCTTTTTAGCAAGAATTTGAATGAATTCACAGAAAATCCATTTATCCAATAATGCTGGGAGATATAACTAAAATACTGAACAAGATAATTTATATTCAGTACATGCTAGACACTGAGATGGAGTTAAATAAGAAAAAAAAAATCTAATAGATATAAAGTAGTCCTCCATTCAGGTAACTAAATCGCCTGCCCAAATAAGGGCAGTCTATGAAAAAGGGCATGGAGATTTAACGAGCCAACACTAGACACACATTCTAAACATGGTATGCCATCTCAGGGGGGCTGTTGCACATGGCAGCCCTAGAACAGGGAGCTGTACTTACATTAGTTCGGACACAGTATTATGTACCATTCTAGAAGCCCCATTTTATATAGAAATTACACACTGGAGTAAATCCAGAGTAAGGTACCAAGATGTGGGAGCATCTGAAAATATATTAGTATAAGCAACAGCTTGAGAAACTGAGGACTTCTAACCTAAACAGAGATGATTAGGAGAAAATACATGACAAACATCTTCAAATACCTAAAGACTTAAGGGCTGCCACTGGCCAAATGTAGTACAATTTAAGCATTAAAATTAGTATCTCTTATAATAGATCATTAACTCATTAACTAATAAAATAACCCACAAGCCAATGCTAACAACAAAATATTTAAGCCTAAGATTCTAAGGGCTAACAGGTGGGAAGTAAAGTTGTTTTGTTTATAGACAGGTGAACTGAAGCTATACCACTTTAGGTCTAATACACAGAAGAACTTTCTGGCAAATTGTTAATAACAATGAAGCCAGAGGGCAGAACTAAACTCAGGAATTTGTAAAGATACTCACAGTCTGCTGAATAATTGTGCACTTTTATTCAAAGTATCTCAACCTTTGATTCCCCTCTAGAGAGGGTAGGAATTAATTTCTACGGAATGTCTAACAGTTACCAAGTCAATATATTTCACTTAATCTTCCCAGTGACTCAGTGAGTTAGGTATTATTATCTTTGTTTTACAGGCAGGCAAACTAAGGTGCAGTAGCTGATGCAATGTGACACAGAGTATCAGAGCTAGGATTTGAACCCAGATGTGTCCAATTCCTTCCATCGTACCACAGCATACATCACACAGGAATGGACCTTTAATGGTTACACTTTCCCCGTCTACCCAGTCAGACAGGGACACTATTGGTGTTATTCCTCTGATATAAAAGGAAATCTGGGGTACTTTTCTAGAAATTCACTGTTAGATAATCCTGATTTTTGCGAGATGTCTCTACCCACTTCCCTCCCCAGAGTTGCTTTTTTGGCTTTTCTGGGGAATGAGTCAGTTTACCTGAATCAGTCCACGTTGATATCTTTCTCTTTTTCAAGAGACTGCTTGCCTGACCACTTGGAAACCAAAATTTCCTGGCGTTCCAGTATAGTTACAGGGAAATGTGACACTATTGGTAAAAATCTACAAATTCAAAGGTACCAACAAATGCTTTCACTAATGAAGGAAAGTGCAGGCCACAAAGGACACATGGCTGCCTTGCTATCACTGTTCTGTGTTTGAAGAATAAGAACATTTAAATTACAATGTATAGTCAAGCCTGATCCTCTCTCAATTTTATTTTGAAAGTGTGACTATGTCTAAGTAATTTTCCAGGCTTCGTGTATGGAACATAGAATCTTTCAACCTTTTGCCATATCTTCTAAGGCTGGAGAAGGTAGTTGGGGCTAATGTTCCCAATAGGCCAGGTTCTTCAGATTGACAGAGCTTTGTGCTTGGAGATAAGAAAACGTCTAAGTGTTCTTTAGCATATTTTAAAACATAATGTTTATATGTCTGGCTGCTTTCAGACCACTGATTTTAGCTGCCTCTTAATCCTGGGGTTCTCTGAGACTGGTCACTATGTGCCCTCCACTCGTTCCACAAATATCTCCTGAGCACCTACATGTGTTGTATATCAGGAGTGCAGAGTGAAACAGACAGACACAGCCCCTGCCCTCATTAGGGCTTAATGAACTGACTATAGAGACAAACACAAAATGAAAAGTCACACAAATAGGAATTCATACTCAACAAATAGTCCAGATCTCTCTACAGTATCCAGCACAGAGCTTGGCACATGGTGGGTGCTTTTACATGGATATGTGGGTGCCGCTTTTGTGGAATATGCAAAAAGATTGACTTGCTGAGTCCCTCTTAGCGTTGAGTGCTCAACGCTTTGACTTTTAGAGTGGGGGAATATGTGACGGTGAATCAGGAGATCTGAGGTCTATATCCTCCTGCCTTTCCACTATCTAATAGAATTTTCTTGGGCTGTTTGCTCTGGACCTCAGTTTCCTTACTTGTAGAATAAAGTGTAAGTACCAGGATCCCTCATTCATAATGACATGTCTGCTGTCAGAAGTTTTTCTGCTTAGCCTCACGTACCTTGCCAGACAGACAAGTAATAGCTAGAGCCACGGTCTTCCTAAGACAAACAGCTCTAGCATAGGGGTCTGTGTCAAAGTCAGGACTGCTAGGAAGATGGGTTAGCAGCCAGAAGGAATGAATTCCCTGGATCATGACACTAATAGTCTATGTCTGAACATGGGAAAAACTGCACTTGACTTACCACCCACTGAATATTTACAGAAGAACACTTCTATTCATAGGGTATTCTATGTTATATTTCTAGATAACAGATCAGAAGAGACAGGAAAATACAGAAATACCTTTCTTTATATGTTTTTGCAAGTGGCAGGAAGCTACTTTTCTATCCACTCTGATAGTCAAAAATGGCTTAAAAACTTGAAGACAGTTGTGAGATAGCATTACTGTTGAATGGCCTTGAACACTAGTCTAAAGCATGACTAGGCTAACTTAGCACTAAAATTTTAGGAGGTTTGAGACACAGTCCCCACCCTCAGGTCTCAGTGGCATTCTTCTCCTAGTAAGAAAAACTTAGGAAAAATCCTAATGAATGCAGATTATCTTTTAAAATATACCAATAACCTAGAAAACTAAAATGAAGCAATGACACTGCCTGTTGCCTTAGGCTGAAGGAGCAGGCCAAAATACTAGGTCTAGATAAACTAGGACCAAATGGTCTTTAGAAACGCATAACTTCATTAATAAAATCAGTTATATGCAGCAAAAGATCATCTCATACTTGCTGGATCCTGGAGTAAGAAAATGAGAGTAATCTCAAATGGGGAACATTTCCTTCCCCTGCTGCAAATTCCAATGGCTGCATTCCTCACCTAGCTTGGGTATACACAGAGTCTTTGCTATAGTCTCTCTTCTTTTGTTCCCCATTAGAGTGCCTAACTTTTGCTATTTGCAAAAGATGTAAGAGGCCACGTGACCAGGCTTTCTCACAAGACTACTACTTCATGTACCACTTCCTGGTCCTCTTGTCCCTCAGGAACTGAGCCCCAATAATCTGGCTAGAAGAAAGCATCATTTAACACTAGAGTCCCTTTGGATTAGAGGCTCCTACCTCTAAAAAGCAGCATTTCTGTGGCCATTTCCCAAACCACTGGTCTTACTCTAACTTTGAGATGAGTCCCCTTCAAGTCATTTTAAATTTGAGCTGATCATAGCCACTGAGGTCTCAGGAAACTATCCCAACCTCAGCCTCCCAGAGGTCCATCCTCCTAGAAGGCAGTACAGCCCAAGTATCCTAGGGCATCTCAGAAAGAGAAGAAATCTAGATTCTCTCAGTGTCCATCCTTTCCACATCTGTTAAACTGTCCCAACTTGAGAGGTAGGACTGAACCACCCTGGACTTCCACCCTCTCAGACAAGATCTTAGTGCTGTGACATGTCTCCTACAGTTCTGTTCTTCCCCTTTTGGCTGGCACAAAGAGACAACTGGCCCCTAAAATTAGACTCCACAGTGGGAGAAATTCCTCTGGGGGTACCTCTCCAGGGGTGGTTAAGCCAGCAAGAAGTATTGGGGGAAGGAAGACTGGGATTCTGTCCTACCTTGTCACTGTCCACTGTGTTCTGAGAGGTCCTTGAGGCAATGGAGATGGTGTCTGGCTGGCTGCTCCCATCCCCCTGGCTGTCAACATCCTCCACTCCATCCCTGTAGGAAGAAGAGAAAAAAAACAGGGGTGGGGGTGGGGGGAACCACTGTGGGTTTAGAGCACACAAGGATTTCCAGTGGGGTTGGCAGAGCAGTGCCTCAGCACTTTCTAGTAGGGATTTGTCTAAATTTATCCTGCTAAAGGGAACAGCCCCGTGTGATTTTCAATTAGTGTTACCTCTTGCACTTAGTAAACACACAATCACTACATTGACTGTGAAATAGAAAATGGCCACTTCCCCATAACTCCTCCAGCCCATGCTGCAGAAGGGGCAAACACACACACACACACACACACACACACACACACACACACACACAATTTTTAACTAGGAACAGGCAGCAGGAAGATGTATATTCTACTTTGAACCTAGGCATCTATCCAGCTGACCTAGTCATTTCTAATAATCCTTGGGCTCAGGGTATTCAAGTTTTTCTACAAGCTGTATCTAGGTTGAGGGTTGGTTTATAGCTGGCCTATAAAGAAAATAGAACTGATAAGTTGTTTTTTAAATTTGTGTTTCTTCTGCTTAAGAAAACGGGGTACGTGGGATATTTACTTTAGGGGATACTATCTTTGGGAAGTTCTTGATGTTGGACTCTCAATTCCTAGGTATGGAGGAAGAATTTATTGCCTTCACTTTGGTGGGTCTTGATGATCTCATGTACATTTGTAATTTTTTTTCTTATCAACCCAGAAGGTCAAGGCATTTTCTCAGAGACTAGAGAAGAGTCACAGATTCCACAGCTGGCTCTGTTGACAGTCTCCTGAGTACACTCTTGCCATTTAGACCTTTCCTGTGCCCCTGGACCATGCAGTCATCCCATTAACATGTTTTTACAACTCTGCAGCTTTAGGACTGTGCCCCAATCCCACATTGAACCCATAAGCCAAGAGGGATTGGATGTCTGGGAGATGATGAAGGCTGCAAAGTCTGCATCAGAGAAAATGAGGGAGATGTTGGTCAGAGTTGGATGAATTAGCACAGGAAACAACAGTTCTTCTCATGGATGCTTTTATGAAAGCCACAACCCTGATGCTGCTGGTGGAGAAGTAATGGCATTAGGGGACAGGGGAATGCGAAGCCTGAGAATCTTACCATTGTGACAAGGTCCACAAAGCATGAATCCACCTCAAAGTGTCTAAACAATCACAATACGGTATGTGTGTATGTGTGTGTGTGTGTGTGTGTGTGTGTGTGCATGTATGCACGTGCTCACATGTAGTCTGCATGCAGGTACCTGTGTGTGTGCACACATTAATACACAGTGTCCACTCATCAGAAAAAGTATTTTCTCCCACCCAGAGCACTTCTAAATCAACTACTTGGTGCTCTCACCACCATTTGTGGGCTTGGGAAATGTCAACTTATTTTAATAACATAAGCCACACAATTTGTAGGAAGGAAAATCTGCTGTAAAAAGAACTTATGTGACGCATTTCAAAACCAAAAATAAAGGACTTCTAGATCATCTGTTGTTTTGGATTATCTGGGCCATGCTCCCTACCATTTGTAGATAGTTGAGAGTTGGCTGTACTTTCTGCTTCCTGCCATTCTGGTCCCTGACCAGAATGCACTCCCTTCTGGTTCACTCTAGATACAACCAGTTCTTAGGGATGTGGGAAGCGCACCCAGAAGTGTGGGCAGTATTTCCTAAGCCAATCCACTCCTCCATAAACTCTGTCCCCATATCCAGAGAACCAGGCTAATGGAACTACAGATTACCTGCCTATTCGCTGCAGAATACATGAAGGTTTCTCACCCACCCACCACAGGACAAGAGAAAAGGTAGGGGCACGAATGAGGTGGGGGCATTTCCAAGATATGCCTTTCCTGTGTTCTAGAATGGTTCAAACCTTCCTATTCTAGGAAAAGGGGAGGCTATTTCCCAGAATAACCCTAGCCAACCCCCCACCTGACATCCTCTCTCATGAAGGTCCTGGACCATCAGCTCTTTATAATTATTTCCCTTCTAACTTCTTTATTAAAGTAGGGGGCTCCCTGAAGCAGGGTCTGCCTCTAGTGCTAAATTACATCTACCTCCCTACCTAGACTCTGGATATGGGTAACTGAAATCAAAATGACCCCTCCCCCAATACAGTTATAATTTATCCTTCTGGCTCTGAGGAGGTGACCTTATCCTGGTCATGCAGGTCTTGGGGCTTCTGGTCCATGGAGGTATCTTTACCTTAGTCACAGTCTTCTTTCAGCTACCACCTCACTCAGGACTAGTGCTGCTACTTTGTAGGCCCTGAAGTGGCTCCCCACCCTACTTAGACTGGTTGGTTCCTAGGGTCAACTAAATCTTCTGAATTTATTCCATTCATGAAGAGGGGAGGAGAAAAGAATCTGATACCACCAATGATCATTACCCCCCAGAGCTCTGTTTTTGCTGTATTTTTTTGGTGAAGATTTATGTGAAGTTTTTGTATGCTTTCTTTTGCAGTGCCCTCCAAAAGAGTTACCGTAAGTATAGATGTCCCATGGAGACTTGGCAAAGAAATACTTAAGAAGTCACCCACTAGTTTAGAGGAAACTGGGATTCAGAGGGGTCCAGAGAGATATAAGAAATAAATTCTCTTCTGCCCGATGACACTGCTTATCTCAGGTGAACGAAGATGAGGACTCTGTGAGGATTGCAGTAAAAGCTGCAGTGATCGTACCACCCCACCCCACACAATACAGTACACAAAGCCCTTTCATCATTTAGGCAGTCCAGAAAGCTCCCTGCTCATGGCTCAATTCCTTTCCAAAGCTTTCCCCAGATACTCCACTCTAGGACTCATCTAAAGTTCACTTTCTTTGAATTCTTACAGCCTTTATTAACCCTATGGATAGTCCTGGTTCTTCTTGTCTAACTATCCCTTGTGTGAGTCATGACTGTTAGATGGTTCTTGAGGGAACTGACTCCTCTTACACATCCTTTTATCTTCTTGGAACACCTAACAGAGTGTTTATCAAAAAGAAGTGCTCAATAAAGCCCTGCTGAATTTAATTGACAGTAACTGGTGAGATGCTTAATATGTGATAACATGCTCTAGGTGGTACTCTTAGGCCTTTCCAGGAGTGCCACCTGCAGGGCACACCCCCACCCCCTCCAGGAGTGATGGTCCCCCAGATTCCCACTCCCAGAAGAAGTAAGGCAGGCAGTGCTAGAGGGAAAGGTGCTGGTTACCTCTTACTATTGTTCCTCTGTTTGGCTGGTGTTTTGGGGAGCTGAATTGGCTCCTTTAATGCTCCTTTCAGGTGAATGATCCTCTCTTGAATCACTTCGCGAATGTTCTTGATCCACTCCTGCTTGGTTTCTATGTTGGAGGCCTGGAGTGCCACAGGGAGAAAGATTGAGAACCCCCAACTCCCTTCACCCTGCCAAGACAGTTCTCAGCCCTCCTCTTGCAGGCTTCATCTGTTGTCATCTGGGAGTTTAGGGAGTTGATTTCTCACTTCATACTTGTGACTCTCAATCCCAGGGACAGGCTTCTCCAACTCCTAGGACAGGGCTCTGATCTCAAGACTCAATGTAGACTTGAACAGGGGCAACTGTCAAAATATATCATGACCCATAAGGCACTGACCAATCCCTAATATCTGCCCTGGAGCTGTGTCTGGAGGTTTAGAGGGCATTGAGAGGGCAGCCGGGGGCATTTGAAGGCAGCATCTATTTCCCAACCAGTACTGATATCTGTTAGGATGTTCAACACCTAGCATGGCTATACAGACTTTAATACAAAGTCAGACCTAGGTTTTTAGCATGCTAAATCTGTTAATTGAAGGCACTGCTATCATTTCATGAATATCTCATTTGTCCTGGTGGAATCTTTTTTAATTTTTCCTGGTAATCCTGCCTCACAACAGGTAGCAGTTATGCTGGCAATTCAGAGTGAACACGTGTGCTACTTTTGTCAGGGATGGTTATGGGCTCTTCCCTGGCAAGCAAATGACTAGTGGGAGCCCCATCATCTGTGCCATCCCTGCTCAGTCAGGCTAACATCACAGTTGTGCTCTGGAGAGCTGAAACCCTTAAAGCCATCCTCTGGTGACAGGCCCCTTCTTGACACTTCTTGGTCAATGTGATTTCCCAGAGCTTTCAAAACGCAAGTTCCCAGAGAACAAGGTCCATATCTTTTTTTAAATTTAATTTTTTTATTTTATTTAGTTGGGGTCTCACTCTGTTACTCAGGCTGGAATGCAGTGGCATAATCAGTTCACCACAGCCTTGACCTCCTGGGTTCAAGCGATTCTTCTGCCTCAGCCTCCTGAGTAGCTGGGACTACAGATGTGTGCCACCACACCTGGCTAATTTTTTCAATTAAGGCCCATATCTTCTACACAGTTATCCCTCACAGCACTGGAAAGAATGCCTATTACACAGAAGGCATTTAGGAAAAAATGTTGAATGAGAGTGGAGCAAATCAAGGTGCCTTTTGTCAAAGGGTCAATAATTGTTTTTGCCACTTTAAGGGGACATAGGACAAAACACAGTTCAAGTGGGCCCTGTTGAAGAAGCCCAACAGGACATTCTCTGTTCTTTTCCCTCTATGATCATACAAGTGCCTGGACTTGGGGAAACCATTCGTCCTTGAGATTCAGGCCTACCTTTATGATAGAATTTGCTTCTGAATACCCATGTGATGCTGCGGTTCCCGGGAGAGGCGGAATGGCTCAGTAGAGTCTCTGGGTCTCAGTTTTTAGGTATCACGTGGCCACATTCCTCTGCCCCCCACCCCCTTCACCACCCCCAACCCTTGTCTTGTGCCTAGTGGAGAGCAGTACTTACTTTCAACACTGTTTTATTGTCTGAGGATGGGGTGCGCCCAGACCACAGGGCGAATTTGCAGGGGTCACCCTCCACATGCTCGGTCACACCCAGCTCTGAGGTCTGTAGACAGGAAATGCCTGTGAGAGGCGGGGAAGGGGAGGGCAGTGGGGAAACTTAGGGCTGGGGTGGGAAGGGGAAGGCAACAAAGAGGAGAGGACCGAGGGAGGGGCTTCTGTCAATCACACTTTAACAGACTGGATATTTTGTTCATCTACCCAGGATGGAAGGACCTACAGGCTCGTGCCTGATTAGCAGGTACCAGGGAGGGAAGGAAGGTGAAGAGGGAGGCACTAAAAGCAAACAGAAAGAAGAACTGTGAACTCTAAATTGCAGAAGTGGGAGGCAGGGGTGGGAGCTTTCCAAATAGGAGACATTCTCATGTGTCCAGGATAGTTTTGGAGTGGAGGCAGGGGAAGAGATGAGATGAGTGTGTCAGGATCCCTTCCTGCCCACAGGTTCTATAAAAGCAGGGAGTCTTGTCTTACCCCACTTGCCCCACCTACCAGTAGCTTGTTCTTGTAAACATATTTTGTGTGTCCTGAAGAGTCTTTGATCTCCTTGCTAAAAACCAAGGAGATCTCAAAGAGGAACAAGTGTCGCTCTCGTCCCTTCCGGATCAGTGACTTTGGGTCCCACACTTGAAAGGCATCCTGAAGAATCAACTCCCCCTGCACATCCAAGTTCTCGTCGAACCCTGAAAAACACCCATTTCCACATTCGGGGAGCCACGTTCCACTTCCCTCTTGGAAAAAGTCTTCCTTAATTGTTAGCTCTGGGTTCCCACAGGGTTTTTCTTTCTCTGCTGACTTGAGACCCAGATACTACACTCATGCAGACATCTCTATACAAATGTAATTGGGCCTCCTCTCCCCCTCCCTGAACCATGTGTTTTACATCCACAACCGATATCAATGGAATCCCCTAGAAGGTTCTGGGCAACTCCCCTTCTCACACACCCACTAGCAGCCTGGGACTTCCTCCAAGAGCCAGTCCCACAGTTTCTTTTTCCTCTGCAGCTCCCCTCCCCACCATTCTTGACAGAGCTCTGAGTGGAGCTGAGGACAAACATTGCCTGATTGAGTGTCCTTGGCTTCACTTTATTTGTTGTTACTTTATTTCTTATATTTCATTCCTAGTATTCTTCACTTTGATTGCTCTGCACAAGCCTTCCACAGTCTATATTTATACCACTCTATGTCTCTAAGAGAGCTTCTCAAGCTTCAGTGTGCACAAGAGTCACCTGGAGAACATATGAAAACACAGGTCACTGCCTACCCTCCACCTCCTGAGAGATTCTGATTCAGCAGGTGTGGGGTGGAGTCTGTGGATTTGTACTTTTGACAAGCTCCCAGGTGCTGCTGCTGCTCCTGGCCCAAGGACCAGAAATGTAGTCACTGGTTGCAGCATATAGGCCAGGGATGGGCTAGAGGAGCAGGATGCTTATAGAGGAGGACACCTGGTGTGGGATGGAGTGGAAGGTGCAACAGAGAAGAATGGGGTGGAGAAATCGTCATGACAGGAATACATTCAGATGGTTCCTGCTCAGTGTAGGGAAGACAACCAGGGCTCCTTTGCTCTAAGAATCAAGGCTTGTACCAGGAAGTACTGAGACCAGATCAAGTTTCTTAGATGGTGGTGGCAATAGTGATGGGGGTGGGGTGAGGGTAGTGGTGGCAGGCTGGGATGGAGCCCAGGGGAAAAAAAAACAACAGCCCAGCCCACATCCTTTTTTTTTTTCTCAACAGATTATACTGATTTCCTTTAGCACCTGTATGCCAATTTAGACTGGAATGTTAAGTCTTGACTCAGCTAACAAATTCCACCCCATATGGCTGCTCAGCCCACCCATTTTGCAGTGTTAAGACTATTTTATTGGAACCTTACTCTGTGGACTTCTGGTCCCAAGAACATAGGTCCAGCTGACTGAGGTCTTGCCAGGGCTATCTGGCTGGACTTTTCCAATCTGCCAGGAAGGACAAAAGGCTTGTTGCACAGGAATGTGAATGTATTTAATGCCACTGAACTGTACACTTAAAAATGGTTAAAATTATTAAGTTATGCATATTTTACCACAAAAACAAAAAAGAAGGGCATGAGATTGAAGGTGGTGCGTATGTAAGTGTGTGTGTGTGTGTATGTATGTGTGTGTGTGTGTGTGTGTGTGTGTGTGTATGTGTGTGTGTGATGTGTGTGAGAGAGAGCAGGATCTCTACTTATTTTGATGATAAAGGCGATTTAAATGCTAGGCAGATTAACAAGACTTCTGTGGGACAGGGCTCTAGCACATGGATAGTAAGATAGTGCTGGACTATCTTATAGGCAGTAAGGTGTCTACATACCTTCAATGCCTTATGTCTGGTTCTCCCTAGAGGAAGGGTGCTAGCCAAGTTGGTCTCTGTGGAGTCCCTCTCATATGCCACATGCCTATGTTACTACTTGCCATTTTGCCTCTCTTCCAACCTTGCCCCCTGCCTAACTTCATATTTCCCCCCATGATGCAAGCTCCTGTTCTAAGGAAGAGCAGAGGCCTCCCCAGGGTCAGGAGCACAGCTACCTTCCAGCATGCTGACATGCATGGCGTCATTGGCTTTCTTTGGGACACTGAGCATCACCTCCAGTCCATCCTTGAGTTCCCCTTTCCCTTCTTCACAGCAAGTTAAAAGTTCCTGGGGGAAAAAAAAAGTCCAGACACAATTAGAACCATCTTCCCCAGCTTCCTCCTACCACCTAACCCATTAAGGAAATTGTAAACCAGCTTTAGTCTCCACAAAGGTTCCCTCTGAGCTACAAGGAAAGTGGAGTATGTGAGGTCAAGGGTTATTACCAAAGAATTCAACCTCTATTTTTCTTCCAGACTGAGACTCTTCAGCCCAATCTACCTAAACAAATGCAATCCAACCCAATGTCTAAAATGGCTAGAACTATAAGTCAGTATCCAGGACAATCTCTGTCCTTGGACTGCCCTCCTGGAGAAGGGAGTATTCTGGCAAAGCATATGAACAGAGGTGCAGGACGGTGGAATTCAGTACAGAGAATAAAGAGAAGACAGAGGTATGTTACAGAACACAGCACTCATATCTTCCTGCATACCCACTGCAGACAGCACTTTTATTTACATGCTCAACTGTCTGAATGCTGACTTCCAGCCTGCTGGGATCAGCCTGACGTTAGAGGCTTTATAGGTTTATGACACTTCAGAGTAACAAAAGATTTTAGGTTACAGGGGTTGGGAGTGCCTAATATGGGGCCAACAGATGGGATTCTAGACTATTTAATTGTCAGATAAGAAACCATGATTAAGAGGGGGTGAAGTGATTTCCCTCAGGTTATGTAACTCAGTGGAGGACATGCAGGGGGCTGAATCTGGGTTTCCTGAATCCAAGTTCAGCACTCTTCTCACCATACCAACCTTGTCTCCCCTGGATCCTGTACCATGCTGAGCCTTCCAGAAACATACCCTCTTTCTTTGCTTTTTGGGGAGCTGGGGGGCATGCCCTTTCTCTTGAATTTGCTCATTGGAGATTCAGTTATCACCATTCCCATAAAAGATACATCGTTTCTGCCTGATGGGGAAAAGATCATTTTCAACTGTCTTGAGAATCATAAGATCACTGGGAATGACTTTTGCCCAAACCAGAAGAATGCTGTCTTTTTATTTTTCCTATCAAGGTGACAGTATCTTGCTCACTTTTACACTGGGAAGGAAACTGTTAAGCAACAGATCTTCAATCCATCCTCTCTCCTGGTGGGGACAAGGGATGAGTAGTTGAGTTGGAGTGCATTTCTAAGAAGGAAAGAAGCTTACCAGATCAAAGCCTGTAAACATGTTAATGACAGCTCTCCTGACAAACAAACTAATGGTACAGAACTTGCAGGCAGGAGAGTATTCTCTAGGAAGTGCTTTTAATAAGATGTATCTGGTCTGTCTAGTACTTCTCATGGTAAACAAACCTGGACTCTTTAGTGTCATGGCACTCTCTGGAAAGTGTCACATAAGTTGTACAACTATCTAAGTAAAACATGCGCACATTTCATGACAAAATGGCTCTCTTAGGGCAAGTGATACAATGTGACATAGATCATTTCGAGAGCTTGTATATTAATCTGGGTCAGAGCACCTCCTGATGCTGCGAGAAAGGCTTGGAGCTGCTCTGGTGGTCCTGGATCTCTACTTTGGGATTGTTTCCTTGAAAAGATGGTAAAGTTTTAGACTTGGTAAGGCATCTAATTAGCAAGAGTCTGATATAAAAAGTCAGTCCTTAGTGTTATCTTGGTATAAGGGAGCTTTTGAGTGTCCAAAGAAAAAGTGAACTGACTAGAGCACACGTCTGGGAGGTAGAAGTGATCGTTTCTCAGCTCTGTCCTTGATTCCAGTCAGTATAATGTCACTGTTGTTCAGAAAGTTGTATTTATTTTTGCCAGTCCTAAGTTCTCTTATTCTCCTACCCCCTTCCCAATTTCAACTCTCCCAATCTGTTCTCATATATCATCAGAGGAACTTCTAAGGTAGAACATAAAAGAGAAAACAAGAAATGTGTTTCAGTTTGCAACAGAAAACACGAATTAGTTTAATATCCCAAAGCAATTTAGCAAGTCTACCAATCTACCAGCAGGGCCAATAAATTCTCCTTGGATCCTTGCTAGGCTTTATGATAAGGAGAGGACTCTACATTTAATTTAGAGTCCTTTGGCAGGACTGTAGCAGATTTACATGAAGAATATTGAGCACTCTAACTGACATAGAGTTTCTATTTCCATGTAACACCTAAAGTGATGAAGTCCAGAGGATACTGAAAATTAAATAACAATTTATTTGAAGTAAAACTAAGAAAATAAATCCCATATTATTTATTTACAGTAAAAGCTCTTCAAACTATTTTTCTCTTACTCAGCAGGCACTCTGCCTCCAGCACATTTGAAAGAGGCCAAAATTACCTTTTTAAAAAACATATTACAACTTCCTCATAATCAACTTCCGGCTACTTTATTTTCCTACTTCTTAGCTGCCTGCTCAGGTATCTCTTCCTAAAGCAACCAATTCCAGAATAAAAGCCCAGAGCCTACCCCGCCATCAGCAGAACACAATGTGGTCTATCCCATTCTCCACTTTCTTCCCCTGTCTGAGTCACATCATTAATACCAGGGAGCTTCAGCCTTATAGGATTAAAAGGAAGAGGTGAGAAGCTATATTGCTGTTAGAACTGCATCATAGTTGATTTAAGACACTGGCAGTGTGGACAGGTGAATCCACACCAGGTGAGTACTGTTTTTTTGTTTGTTTTCTTTTTAAATACACAATCTCACCAATTCCTGAAAGTCCTTTGGGATACATAAGTAAAAACCATGAAAAATCAATTTTAAAATGTCTACTAGCAGAAGAAGAATAATTCAGAAGAGGATCAAGCATTAAGTGGGATAGGAAAGGAGAAGATAACTATACATGGAAATCTGGGCTACGGAGAAGCTACCACAAAACTTTGGATAGCCAAAACAAAGATGAGCCTAAAGCATCTGTCGTTTGAAGATAGAAAGTACACCCATTTTTCAGAAGAGAGGTCTGAGATCTTATGAGAATTTCTGTAAGTCTTTAAAAGAGGCAAAAGTGGTATTGCTGAAACCGCTGAGATATCTGAGCACTGCCATTTCTTACACCAGTCCTCACTAAAGGCCAAGGGTGTGACACCCAGTAGCAACTCTCTAGGCTGTTTCTGCAGGGTTGGATGGCTGGAGACCTGGAGGCAGAAGCCTGTAGTTTCTTCTTGGAGATGGTGAAATGACGTTACACGGCCCTACTCTGACCCAGAGGACAGAAGCAATGACCAAAGCACAGACTCCTGTCCCTTCACCTCACCACTGCCCCAGGCCTCTCATCACAGAACCACAAGTGCTAAGCCACGGAGACCCCATGGGCCAGGAATGGTGGGCTCACTCAAGTGTGACAAGAACCCTAGGTTTGAAATTAGACTGGTTTTCAGATTCAGTGCAGCTAGAATATGCAAGATTTTGCAAGCATCTCTAAACATGAGCTGAATTTCATTAGATTTTATCTGAAACTACATTATGTGCTTATAACATGCTCCCACTATCCCTTTACTCTTTGCATTATAGGAATTACCAGCAAAATATTCCAGATGAAGGAAACTTAAGAAATAATACAGACAGTCACAGATCATCTATGTCGATTTCCCAGGCTTTTGGAAGGAGGGGGAATGTCATCATTTCAAAGTATCAGTGCATGAGTAGGATCAACCCAAATTACTTAATGTTTTACATAATTTGGTTATTTGACTTTTTGAGAAAAGATTTTGAAAGAAAATCCAAATCTCTTGGTTGGCTTCAGGAGAACCTCTAACATATGGAATCCTACAGATATAGGAGTACCATTGTGTTTTAATATGTACCCTTTAACTATTTCCCCTCAAAAACCTCATAGTCTTGACAAACATAGAGATTCAGGCAATGAATGGTAGGTGCCATCCTGGCATCTATAACCCATGTCAACTGGCACTGCCTTTAAGACCCTGACCCTTTGATTCTATAAAAAATGGGGACTACCAGGAGGAATCTGCTTCAGGAATTGGGGACAAGAAAGTCTCTAGAAGCCAGCCAGTGCTGGAGGGAATAATAGATAAAAGTTGTACAGTGGTGGATAGAAAGGAAAATAGTCACAACTTATTCCTGCTCCCATTTCTCCTTTTTGTGCCCCCAAATGGACCTCTGGAATTCAATGGTATAGAACAGCGGTGCCAATGTGAACTCATCTCTGAAGCTGTGCTCTAGGCAGAAGAAACGTCTTCAGGTAGAAGCTTTCTCATCCTTATAGGCAAAGCTGGAACTTCCTTGTCCTGGGCAGTGTAGTGGAGGGAGATCTAGTAGGGGAGGGGGGTACCTTCAAGAGCAGTTGGTACTTGGTGATCCTCTGGACAGGCTTGATTAGGTAGGAAGAGATGGAGTTGGCCAGGCCATGCCGTTGCTGTATCTCCTGCAGGGATGAGAACGAGGTGTAATTAGACATGCCTGGGCATATGGGTGTGTGTGTTGGTAGAAGGTAGGTAGGGGTCAAAAGAGGGGAGAAAAGATGGTAGGCAATTAGGAGAAAATGATCTTTGATAGGGAGGAGGGAATAGAAAGGAACAAAAGAGACCAAGATACATGTATAGAAAGAAAACAGGAGAAATGGCACAAAGGGAGCGGCTTTTGGGAAAGAAGAGGATTTGCAAAACAGAAACAAATTAAGCAAAAATGGAGAAAGATAAAAGTAAACAAGAGAGTGCTAAGGTAAATAACAGACAAAAGGGTAAAGGAGAGGTGAAGAAGTGGAAGTGAAAGGAAATGAACCCAAAACAAGGGGAAATAAAAGAGGGATCAAAGGGAAGATGAAAGCCAAGGTGATAATGAGGCTCAGATTTCTATCCTGACTCCTCCTTTATCTGCCCTCAGTCTTCTTAAAATAGCACAAGGACACATCTCTTCTAGCATCCCGACTGAGAATCATCTCTTATAAAATTTTCATTGTGATCAATGGCACCTCCCTCATCCTTCAGGTTTCCTGAGCTAGAAGCCACAGACCAATTTTTAGTCATTTCCCCCTTGCTATCCCTGGTGACAAACCTTTCCTCTTCATTTCCACAGACATCATCATGCCCAGGCAAAGGCCATGGCTTCTGAGGGCTGTTTGTGCCTCTTGTCTCTCCTTTTAATCTACTCTCTATCCTCCTCCAAAATGATCATCTGCTCCTCAAAGTCTAGGGTTATAAAGGTCAGAGAGGGGCACATTTTTGTACCTGCCCTCAGAAGGCTTACACTCTAGCTGAGCATACTAAATACATATAAACCTGAGTACAATAAGGACACTAGAGGATGTATTATAATAAGAACTGAGAGAGATTACAGTGTTGGGAGTAGTCAGGAGTAGTTAGTAGAGATAAAGCCCTACTTAGAGGCTAGGTGGCGGTTGGTTAAGTAGGAAGTTGGAGGAATGGCACTCTCTAAAGGAAGAATACCAAATGCAAAATATTCAGGCTGGAATAATCATTGTGTATTTAGACGATAATGAGGACCATGCTGGAATGGTACAGAGGGTGCATACCCAGATTCTATAAGGAGTGAAAAAGAGAGTTAGATAGGCAAGATTAGTTAGGTCAGTGGTGGGGCTGAGTTAAAGAGTTAGGATATGATGATAAGTTTTTCAGTGGTAAAATGTTACAGGTCTTAAGAAGATGAACACATGGTGAAAGTAATGTTTCAGAAGGAGTAATGGGCACCTAATGGCAACATGGAGGAAGTAGGGGTTGGGGACATAGAGAGACAGAGAGAGACAAACTAGAGGGTTATTGCAAAAGCCCAGGTGTGTAGATGTGAAGTTACCACATGATCCAGCAATTCTACTTCTAGGTATATACTCAAGAGAAATAAAAACATATGTCCAGGCATGAATAGCCCAAGTGTCCATGAACTGATGAATGGGAGAAAATGTAGTATATCTATTTAGTAATAAAAAATAATGAAGTACTGATACATGAAACAACATGGATAAACTCTGAAAACATTATGCTAAGTCACAAAAGACCATACAGTATGAAATTCCATTTTATGAAACATCCAGAAAAGGCAAATCTGCAGAGACAGAGAGTAGATCAGTGGTTGTTTAGGGCTGGGGGCTTGTGGTAGAGGCTGGGGTATGGTGATGACTAAAGGATGCAGGCTTGCTTTTTGAGGTGAGAAATGTCCCATAATTGACTGCAGGGGTGGTTGCCCATGTCTATGTGTATATGAAAAACCACTGTATTATATACTTTAAATGGGTGAATTGCATGGTATCTAATAATATCTCAATAAAGCTGTTATTTGCTTTTTAAAAAAAGTTGAGGTGTTCTTACTCTAGGCTGGAATTAGTAAGAATAAAGCATTGGGAAGAATAAAATAATTTTGAAGAGAGACTAAATCGAACTTGCTAAGGGGCTATGAAGGAGGGTAAAAGAGAGAGAACAATAATTTTAAAATAATTCCATTTTCCATCAGCTATCCCAGAAAGTAGTAATTTTTTCACTCATTTGCCTGTTCCCTAAAGATGTGTAGTTACAACAAGACTTGTTCAAGGATGATGAGCCAAGAGCGGACAGTTTGAATCTCTTTGGGCAACTAAACCCTGTGAATTTATTTGGGGACTTTGGCAAGAGAGCAGGCAACAAGGCACCTATGACACTCTTCCCTCCTTGACAAAAAAGCCCAGCTCTGTGAAGGTTGCACATGAGCAGCAAGTAAGGAGCTGCCCTCAGTGGCTAAACCAAGCTTAGACGTCACTCCGATACTGTTCCCACATTTAGGGTAAAAAATCCTAGATCATTTGAATGCATGGGCCTTTCTAGGACTTTAATTTTCAGTGTTCTGGATATTAATGGATATTAAGAAATGGCTATTAGTAATGGATATTAAGAAATGGCTTTTGCAAGAGCTTATCTCTTTTATGGGATGAGGGCCTAAAGTTGGTACCTAAGTGTAGAACCTAGGGAAACGCTTCTGATGAAATGAAAATAAGCTACAAAGATTATGCTTTCTAGAAAGTGTTGGGAACAATCCATAGTTTACCGCTTGCCCTCCCCATCTCCAGGTCAGACTTGAAGAATTCCTACTGGACTGGTCTTCTGGTTTCCATTGGCCGAAATGGCGGGGGAGGGTGGGAAATCTGTGTGTGGGGGTGAGTCTTATTTATCAGTCAAAGTCTAGAAATTGGCTAGAAAGAGGGATGTGAGGCATATAGGAGTAAAGTAAAATATGTTCAGTACCAGGCACTGAGATATGAATCAGGCAGACCATCAGTCCTCAAAGGAGCTCACCGGGGAAGGGAGGGTTTGTAACAGAAAGGTACATTGTGAATCTGCCAAAAGGCAGATTGTTACAAATGCTATAGCAGAGATACAAAGTACAATATGTGCAGACAAAGGACTCATTCAAGAGGCAGCTTTTGACCTTTAAAGGAGAGGAAGAGTTTTGAAGAGTATATGTTGTGTGGAGGGCAGAATCCATCCTAGGCGGAGAGAAAGGTGTGATGATAAGGAAGCAGAGGAGTGAGTTATGCTCAGAGCACAAGACATGCATGTCAGAAAAATGCTAAGTGGAAGATAGGGCACAGTGCATTTAAAACTTCAAAAAAACCCTTCTGGACACTGTTAATGAATAATCCACTAGAAGCATATTAAAGGAAAAACATTATCAATCAAAGATAACTGTGATATAGAGCATTCCATTTTATAGCCAATAAATATCAGGTTAGAGAAACATTTTTCTTGGGTTCTTGTTTCACTAAATCTAGCCCCCAGAAATTCCAGTTTGGGACACATAGGACCATTTTCATATTCATGACCCATTTAAAAAAAATCATGTATACTTTTTCCGCATTTGGCTTTCTCTTATTCAAGTGTCAGTTCTTTACTGAGCAACAAGATAATTGTTTTTGTTATGGCGGTCCTGGGCTAGAAAGATGCTCAGGGAAGCTTTATTTTGTAAACGTGAATGCAGGAACCATGTTTAAATGTCTTTGTATTCTCCATGGGGCCTAGCCTACCATCCTGCATATAGTAGACATCCAAATATTTATGAAAGGAAGAAAAACAGGTAGGCAGAAACCTAGTCTGATAACTTCAAGAGGTTGTGAATCTCAAGTTTCTGTCACTTCTGATATGACTACCAAAATAGCCATCACTGCCACAGTCTGTCTCTCATGGAACTTGCTAATCCCCCCTCCCCTAATTTCATCCTCCTCTTGTTCATCCTTTGAATGCTGCAGTGATCCATTTGATTTTGTTTACCCTATTGCCAACAGGTCACTCTCTTTGGGGACCAGCACTCAACAGATTTATCCCATCATTTACCAACAGAATTGTGTCTTCATTCAAAACCAGAGGCTATGATGAGGCATATTGGCCCTCACTCTTCTCTTGGCTTCTGTCATAGCAGAAGTGTTCAGCCCCGTGGCACAACACTCTCATCAGAAACTTTAGACATGCCACTATCAGGCCAATCACATCAGAATCTTAGACATGGGTCTCAGGAACCAGAATTTTACAAAGCTTCCCAGGTGATTCCAATGAATAGCCAAGGTTGAAACAATTGTATTAGAGAAGTGATTCTTAAACTTGAGTGGGCATCAGAGTTACCCACAGGCCTCCTTAAAACTCACATTGGTGGTCCCCACTCTAGAGATACTAATTCAGTAGATCTGGTGTAGGGTCCAATAATTTGCATTTCTAACATGTTCTCAGGTGATGCTGATGTGGCTGGTCCAAGGATCCCACTCTGAGAACCACTACATTTGTGGGAGCTGTATATAAAGCTGAAGTGAAATATCCTAATCAACAGATGCATCATGGTGGGTCTCCTCTACACATGAGACTTATGCCTAGCTAGTTCTGGTGTCCAGGCATGGAGACAAAATTGTCTTGTCCAAAATCACAGCCATTGAGATGGGATGGGGTAAAACAGAAGACAGACACTGTTTTTGTTTTTCTCTAGGCGTAAGGTTTGGCATGAACAGCAAAGAAAAATGAGGAACAAGGATAGTTCAACACCCATGATCCCAATGCAGAGAAGAATTCCCAACTGCTCCTCAATTGCTCAAGAATGGAAAACCACAGCTTACATCAAAGAAGGTGCCCGCATGCTCCAGGATAAGCTGGTTGGAATCAGGCTTGTTTTTACAGTAGGTGACATACATTTGAAATTTGTCTGCCTGAAAAAACAAAAACAAAGATAATAACAGATAAGCATCCATTAGTTGCTGCTTCCTGTCCTCTGCACTGAAGAGCCTGGCAAGGCCTGTACAGTTAAACCCCCAGAAATAGGTGCCTGGAAGTTCTGTGCTCATCGACCCATGGTCCTCTGACAGACACTGGGATGTTTTTCTTCTCCTATTGGCAAGTAGAGAAAGCTTGCTGAAAGTGAGCTCAGTGTAATACCAGTCTCTGCTAGAAAGAATTAGAAAAACCAACTCATATATCCTAAAGTATTCTGAAGTTGGACAGAATTTATTTAGAGATTACTCCCCCCCTTTCTGGGGTTACCCACAGTCATGCTCCTCATTTTGAAAAAGGACAGCATTTGCTTTAAATCCAAAAACAAAGAATGAAAATAAAGTATAATCTCAGAGGTGGTTCTGCTTGTACTCCAAATGTCTTTACTGGAGAGAGATTGGGGGGCATGTCAGGCAACTACACCTTCATCCCTAACGTCCCAGAAGCAACGGTGAGGGAAAAGAAAACAGAGTGACCCCTTGGGGCAGAGTCTGAACAATGGTTCCTAACCAGATTGTTACTTCAAGCCAAAACCCTTGTGGCTGGGCGAATGTCAAAAACCCTTTTTTACCGGGAAAGTTAAGACTCTCTAGGTTAGTGTTATACACCCTTTTTATTGGGAAAGGTATGTGTATTTTCCACCAAATACTTTTTCATTTGGTGAAATGCTACTCTTCATGTCTTTGGAAATCTGGGATGATGTTTTCTACTGAAAGAGAAGCCTAAACATGTGTTCATTACAGCAGGCTTCATTTATGCTAGTGCTGTTCTAAGTGCTTTATATATATTAACTCATTTGGTCCTCATGAGAAACCTACACAGAGAGTTCTGTTATTATCCCTAATTTACAGACAAGAAAACTGTGGCACAGATTGGTTAACAGACTTTAAATTCCCACAGTTAGCTGGCAGTAAATCTCAGGCAATCTGCCTTTAGGCTTCTTGGACTTAACCACTGCCTTTCAATACATCACATAACTCTTTCTACCCTTCATTCCTGTACTACACTCATATATTAAGATTATGAGACTTAAGAAAGTTGCTTTGGGATAATTCTTGGCAAAAGGGGAATACTTTATCCAATCACCAAAGGTTTTCTGAAACCAATTTTCAGGGTTATATACTACCTAGGAGGTTATCCATCATCCCTAAGAGATGATGACAAATCATACTTATGATTGATTATAAAGGAAATCCACAAATTGCATGAAACAGGATGAAAAAAAAATCCCTTTACTTAACAGACAATCTTGTTATTCTCTGTGTTGGCTGTGCAAGGGGCCATAAATTATTTATCAGCACTAATGTAAGCCATGCATTGGCTCAGGTTTTAAAAAGTAGAACATGGATCATAACAAAATAAGATGGTAGTCTGAGAGTATGCTTGAAAGCAAACCTGAAAAGAATGCTTGTCTGGGAGTCAGCTCTTGAGTTGTGCGACTGGCTGTGATATTTATTTCATGTCAGTGAACTTAGTCAACCTCCTACTTTATCTGAGATGTTCCCATCTTTAAAATCTAAATATAGACATAGTTCTGCCTATTCCATAGGGCTGTTGAGGGCATAAACCCTCATGAAGACATGCTGAAAGGTAATGAGCACCTTTTGAGTGGAAGTTATAGTCAGGTAATTATTAAACAGTAGAACTTCTGACCCTGGGGAAGGACTTCCATGTTTAGTTGCACTCTGTGTCCTAAGTGGACTTCCCTGGAGATCTTTGCATTCATATACTATACATGAGCCTGAGCTCAGAATAATGTGGAGTAGAGATCGTAATGAAGATGAATGCTTCAGTTTATCTAATTAGCACCTAATACATTCAGCCCATTTACTTGGCCCATGACAATGGCACCAAGAAAGAGGATGACTAGACACTCATCTTGCAGGTCATAACTGGGATGGATACCCAAGAGTCTTTTCTGATCTACTAAAGAAGAAAATGTGACCAATAATTAGGTGGCTCCCTAAGTTAATTCGAACTCCCTAATCCACATCTTGTAAAAATAACTAGTAGACTGAGCTGGTGTAGTTCCTTTACCAGGGGTGATAACCTTGTTCCACTCTCCTGATCTCAAAGTTTTAGGTAGTTCTTCTTAGAGAGCTCAAGATGGAGCTTGGACACACTACCTGAGAACTTTTCCCAAGAAGGTTCTGCTCCTCAGGGATGATCTGCTTCTCTCATACCTACTTATGGCCCCTCTCCTCAGTCCCTGGTTCTGTGTGACTGGCAGTGACACCAATCTTCAGGTCAGGTGCCAAAGAGTGGTGCCATATACCCTTTTGGGAGTGTGGACAAAGGGAGAAGAATTTCAGGTTGGTTACCCAGGTGACAAAGCAGTGTCCCACATCCTCAGGCAGCTGCTCGTACTTCTCCAACTCTTTGAGGAAGATGCTGCAAAGGGAGAGAAAGGCTGAATCAGACACCTCTGTACAGCTGACTCCCCTCAGAGGATTGTCTGAGTTCAATACAACTGTAAGCCTCAATTATTGACATATGGCTTCTCCACTGTCTAAGTGATACACAGTGAGGTGCAGTTGGAACTAATTTCACTAAAATGTATGTTAATTGATTCATTAGTGCTACTTAAAGCATTATTTTCTTCAGAGATTCACACTTGGGGTGAAAATAAATAATGAAATATTGCACTTAAATCAGCAACTATGAAAAAAATAAAAATATTTTTAACTTAAATCAGTAACTATGAATAAAATAAAAATATCATCCATGATCTCCACAGATAAAGTAGAAAAATATTTAATCCTGCATTGGCCTCTTTCTAATTCTTAGTCTTCTTCTTCCACCAGTAGCCAGTTTGAGCTAAAAACTGAGTTCAAGTTAATGCCTTACACTATCTTTAGGAAAGAAATTTCAATGGGGAAAACTATATATATTCCACATATTCACAATATATTCCAACGTGGAACTGAATTACTACTGAATTATTTGCCAATGTGAATATCTCTACCATGGCTCCTTCCTGTGTTAATAAGTAATAAAGAAATGATTCCACTGACTTCAGATTAATGTATTAATTGGTTTGGGTTCAGATAATATAAGTTTTTTCTTTCTTTCTTTTTTTTTTTTCAGTTGGAGTTGCACTCCTTCATCCAGGCTGGAGTATAGTGGCATGCATGCTCTCGGCCACCTCAGCATTGACCTTCTGGGCTCCAGCGATCCTTCTGCCTCAGTCTTCTGAGTAGCCGAAAGGACAGATGTGAGCTACCACACCTGACTATTTAAAAAAAATTTTTATTGTAGAGACGAGGTCTTGCCAAGTTGCCCAGGCTGGTCTCGAACCCACGGGCTCGGGCAATCCACTCGCCTTGGCCTCTCAAAGTGCTGGGATTACGGGCTGAGCCACCAAGCCTGGCCTGGATAATATAAGTTTTAACACGCCAGCTTTATTGAAGAGAATTTGATTTTTTAAAAACATCACACTATGTTTTTCAAATAAAAATAATTATGAGGCTTCGGGGACACATGCTGATGGAAGTGGGAAGTACTGTAATCTTTACACACAAATGTACTCATCTTTTAAAGAAATTGTATTTATTTAAAAATTTTATTTATTTTTACCTGTTCCTTCTTCTGAGGCATGTACCTATCTTTTGACTCAATAATTTTAGTTCTAGAAAATTTTCTGTAGTTTTATTGACACAATCAGATGGCATATATACATGCATGTATACAGTATGACACTGTTTATAATAGTAAAAAAATTCTGTAGAGAGCAGAGTATTTAAACTATGGTACATCCACAGAAGTGAAATCTATGTAATAATTTTAAAAAATGACAAAGCTTTCTGTTTTCAAATGGAAGAACTCCAGAACAAGCTAAGTGGAAAAAGCAAGGTGTGGAAGAATGTATATAATATACTACATTTGGTCTAAGTAGAAAATATATATACCTATTTTCAATTCAAGAAATGAATAAAAGTCATTGACATAGGAAACCAAGGGAAGGAGCACGGTGAAAGAATAGTGGGTGAGATTTCTTAATGTTTATTTTTCTACCTAATTTTGATTTTAAAATCATGTGAATGCATTTCCTTCAAAACTTATGTCAAAATATATAAAGCAGTTCTGCACCATTCCACTACTTAACTCTGCCCTAGGGAAAAAATTATTTTGATTTGATTTACTCAGCCTAGCTCCTATTGTCCACACATTTGGCAGTATCTTATATTTAATTGCATAAGTGGTTAAGGATATCATATACGTGTCACATATTTTCCTCCTTCAATGACATAGAAGTATGTTGTTTTGAGTTTTAAAAACACAGTGCAATTAAAAAATAGTTGACAAATTCTATTAGGAAAGCAAAAGTGCTGATAATGATTGGTGGGATTACAGATGACTTTTTCTTTGTCCATCTGTAATTTAAACTTTTCTACAATAAATGGGCATTGCTTTAGTAATAAGAAAAAAGTCACTTAAAAATTTTGGCAATAATTATCTTTCTCCTTAAATGTGTGAATTTTAAATACCCTGACCTAAATGGAGTAATTATAATGCAGTTTAGTTTTTAGAAATGCAAATAGTGCTCAAAATCAATGAACTGTCATATTTATTGCTACTTTTCAAAGGACTATAGGTGACACATCTAATTTAACATGTATTTAACATGACTTCTAAAATAGAAATAGGAAAAAGTACTATGTAAGGTTATAATTGAGGATCAAATTTAGCTCAAGGCCTAAAGGGAAACATATTTTTTTGTTACAAAAAGAAGCAATCTGGTTCATCATCATATATACATATACATGCACACACATAGGTACATATTCATAAATATGTATGTTTATATGTAAATATATTATTTTTTGATCTTTGGAATTGACTACTAAACTACGTTTATTATATGGTCCTTTATCCCAAGGAGCACTACATAATGGAATGTACAATGTCTTCAGAAGTAGTTTTTTTGGAAAGTGTTGAGGTGTTCTTTACACAGGCGTGGGCCACCATCTCTGGCTGCCCTTTCTCTTTTAAGGATAATCAAAGAAATAGTAAAACAACTTGAATCAGGCTGTCCTTTATATAGGATATAAAATTACATTCTTATTTCAGAAGTTACAAGGACACCCAGGATGACTTTCTCCTTTTCCTTGACTTATAACCCAAGGTCAGTTGGCCTGGTCACTTAAGGTCAAATTTAAACAAACAGTGGTAATTGTACCTACATAAATGATAATTGATCCAGATGAAGACAGGGCAAGCAATTTTATTAAAAATCCTACTAATTTAAATAGAGCAATCCCCTGACTCTTGTGATAGTTTGAAAGTTCTCAAAACACTTTAACCAGAATTAAATGCATAGCATATGATTTCCAGAAGTAATGACTTTCTGTAAAATGAAGCCATCACTAGCTCACCCTTCTATTCATCCCAGGTCTCTAGTTCCTTTCCTCTCACAAGTGAAAGAACCAGAGTTCACAACTGGTCACAGTTTGAAGGGGTGTTCCAAACCTTCACTTCCCTCCTCTTTAAATAACAAACTTGCAGGGTGCTTGTGAAGATTTAATAAGTCTATAGGTGAAAGAATCCAATCTAGGGCATGGCACACAGTAGGTACTAAATAAACAGTAATTCTTCAGGATCAGTGCTTCTCAATCTTAATAACACATATTCTCTGATAAATATACATATCTTCACCATTCCTGGAGACTTATACCCAGGGAGCTTTCTCCACCAAGTCCCCATTGAAAAATCTATAGCAGGCTACCTTCCCTTAAACCATATCCGGGGAAAATCTCGATTGGGTATTATACAAAAGTTGGATTCCAGGGTCACCTATCATTTAAATTTGGAAAATGCTGGGCTAAACTGGTTTCTTTACTGAAGGACTTCCCAAATCCTGTAATAAAATGAGGTAAACTGTAAACCTCTGAAGTAGGTCAATTTTGCAGTGCTTCTAAAACTTCTTTGTGAGTGTAACACTTTTGGGGGACGATCAGATTTTGCTTCAAGGAACAATCTTGGAAAACTCCAATTAGTAGCCCCGCACCTGCCTTTTCATTGCCCCCTGGGGTTATAATCTGAGTAACTGCACTCTTTAGAAAAGCTTCCTGAGTAATTCCCAGATATCCAGTCCACAGATTGCCATTTGAAGGCATCTGCCCTAGTTTCCAGCATGCTTCCAGATGGCAAATCCTACATTGGCTCTGTATGATTTAATTTGGAGAGAAAAAGCTAAGAATTAAAAAATGATTTAGCTTGTGCTAGGCATATTGATTCAAAACTTTGAGTACAATATTCACTACAATCTCAGTGTGACTGTTGAAGGTAAATGGCAATATTGAACTCTATTTTGCTTTTTAATTTGAAGCTCTTGATGATGTTATGTAAGTCTGCTCAATATCTTTCCACCTACTTCAAATGGACACAGTGAGCTTAAATTAAAGCACAACAACTCACAAGACTCTGCAAATGGTGGGTATTTAACCTTGGCTGTTCTACAGTGACAACTTGTCCCTCACTATACCAATAATTATCCACTGTAGACAAATGAGCAAAACAAGAGTTTGAATTTGGGGTTCTTTAAGAAATAAATACAACTTATATTACACAGTTACTTTATGAGGAAAATGCTTCCCTTTGGCTTGCACAGAATCCCAGGAAATGGGATTTCTCTAGAATTTCTTGATAGGAAACTTTCTAAGTTTTGGCTTTAAGTATTATGGGAATAGCACTATCCTAAAGGTACTCAAGTTATTGTGTTTTTCTCTCTGAATGCATCCTTCATTGAAGGACTGACAACTTTGCCTAGCAGACAGCCGTTTATATTTAGGGTGTACTCTGCATCTACAGGGGGATGTCTATTTGGTGACCTTGTGTGTGCATGTGCAAGTGTTTACTGGAATGCCACAGGTTGTGAGAAGGGGGAGAGGGTGCCATGGCAAGAGGAGAAAGAGGAGCATGCATTAAAAATTAAGCTGGAAATAGGGTGGGGGAAAAGATGTCAGGTTCACTTATTTGTGGTAAGTCCAGGACACTGTCTTCTTTTCAAAGCAGGGCTGGGTTACTGCTTCTTTCAAGTGGAGCTAGAGATTATTTCTGAAGACTCTTAACGATCAGACAGATTCAGAGCCTAGAATATAGGAGGCTATAAACTGCAGGGGCTAAGACAGCTGGTTAGCATACTGGGGCAGATATTAAACAAATGGAGGATTATACACACTCAGGGGAAGGTGCTGTATTATTCACGGAACAGTTCCAGCACAGTTTGTTCACCAAGGTGGAGCCATGAGAAACACTTGGTTTTGTCCCTTCATGTCACACCAGAAACTTTAGCCCAGGTTAGAGATGAAGGGGAAAGATATGCAGGGCTAGACTCCCATTCAGCACAACCCACCCTCAGCCTTTACCCTCAAGCAGTAAAATCTATTTTGCTGCATAGCTACCTGTTAACTAGGTCTTACCAATATTTCCTTATTTTATCTAACTTGTGAGATCAGACAAATAAACCTTACCTGCACAACTATACACCAAGTTTAATGTTAAAATGAAATAAATAAATAAGTTTAATGTTAAAATGAAATATTGGGCAACGCTTTCGGGTCCCCTTCCACTTTGGGAACTTTTCTGTCCTCTCAATAAATCCTATTTTCAAAAATAAAATAAAATAAAATAAAATATAAAAAGTTAATCTCACATTTAATGTTACTCATCTCCTTAAGGTTTAACAACTAGGAATGGGTGCTAAGAAGTGAGTATAAAACCAAAATTAACATGACCTTGGCATGTCCAAATCAAATACTCAGACTTTGCCTTGCTTTGGGTGTTCCCCAATATCTATAATCAGCCCCAATGTTGACAGTTTACTGAAAACACAAACAAACAACAAGACCACAGCTACATTTGCATGGGGCACCTCTGGTGGCTTGTGAGGCCTGTAGATATTACTCATAGTGTGGATTCAGGACTCCCCCAAAATCACAACAGATCTCTATCCTCTTATTTCCTTAACATTTGACCATTAAGAAAATTGATGCTGGGTGTGGTAGCTCACGCCTGTAATCCCAGTACTTTGGGAGGCTGAGGCAAGAGGATTGACTGAGTTCAGGGGGTCAAGACCAGCCTGGGCAACTTGGCAAGACCTCGTCTCTACAATATACCAAACAATTAGTTGGGCATGGTAGCATGTTCCTGTAGTTTCAGCTACTTGTAAGGCTGAGGTGGAAGGATTGCCTGAGCCTAGCAGGTTGATACTGGGGTAGCCGTGAGCATGCCACTGCACTCCAGCCTGGGTGACAGTAAGACCCTGACTCAAAAACAAAACAAAACAAAACAAAAACCAACCAAAAACCTGCAGGTCACAAACCTCTGTAAACTCGTTTCTGTAAGGCAGGGGATTAGAACTAGATTATTGTTAAGCATTTCTTCCAGGCTTTTCCAGCTAGTAATTCTGTGCTTTTTTGCAAATGGGATACAACTAGTATCAAAGGCATTGGGAGATGAAGCCTAGAAAGCCTGTGCATTTTAAGCAAGGTCTATGTGTTGGGAAGGGGTAGGAGAGGCAAAGGAGGAGGAAAAGGCAGCAGCAGTGGGCAGGGTGGCCCTGTCCCTGGGGCCCTGAGCTGCACATCCTTTTGCTCACCACCTGGTGGAGCCAGTGCCTTTCTGTGCGATTTTACAAGCCCTTAAACACCCATTGTGTTTAAGGGCTTGTAAAATCAATTTATGGGTGGCAACTAGCATTAAGGAGAGAGGGAGAGAGGGAAAGAGACAGGGAGGAGGAGGGAGAGGGGGAGGAGGAGGGAGAGGCAGAGGGAGAGGCAGAGGCAGAGGGAGAGAGATCACAGTGTATCACACACAGTGAGGGTGTTGTTTTGCAAAATGTTAATTTCCCTGTTATATATAGTGTATAAGCATGTGTATATGAGGACGCAATGTACAAGCTTTTTCTTTGGTTCATGATAAAAAAAAAAGTTGGAAAAATACCACCTTGCTCATTCCCCTGCCTGCATTAGGACGGTAGCCCCAGGGAGGTGCAGGACTTTATCCATCTATTTCCCTCTCCTCATCCCCTCCCCCTCCTCTAGAGCCCCCGCCTTAGACCTACCTACTTATCCACCCACCCACTCACTCTTCCCCCACTATTACCCACCTCCCTTTCTCGCTCTTCCCACCTTCCCATCTCTTCCTTGCCCCTTATTACCCGCCCCCTTACTGTTCTCTTTCACTTATCCTCTGTCCGTGTATTTTAACCCATTTTCCCAACTCACTCTGTCTCTCTCCTCCTTTCCTTTGTGTTCCCCCATCCTGTTCCTGACTTGCACTGCCTCTATCTACCACCTCTCCCACCCTCCACCCCCATCTCATAGACACAGATGTGAGGGAATACAACCTGACTGGGTCTGTGATAGCAGGACCTCTACCCATGCTCCTCGACCCAGGGTTGAGTCCCACTCACAAACTGCTCCCCATTGTCTCTCCCAGGTTCCCTGCTGGGCTTCACCATTCTCCTCCCAGATGGGAAATTTGTTCAAACTCTACTTCATTATCAAGGAAGCCATCTCTGCTGTAAAAATCCCACTCATCAATTAAAATTTATATCAAACACCCCATCTCCATGAGGCCTTTTCTACTGCTTCTACTGAGGCTATTTTCTTTGCTCCTTTGAATTGTACTTGTTGCCCCTCCACTACCTTATCACAGATAAGTACATCATTCTCAGAACTCAGAGGGCAGAGCATGGGTTTGATCACTGGATACCAGCTTCATCTCCAAACTAGCACAAGTCTGGCCCAAAGGAGGAATTCTGGGAAGATGACAGAAATGTGGCTGTTGTTCAGTCCCTCACCAGGGTACCTCCCCCTCCCCTTTGTTGACTTCACCCCTTCTGCTCACCTCCAATGCTCCTGGCCAGTGCTCCCAGCTTAGTCCCACACAGCTCTGGCCCTGTCTCCCCAGTCTTGGGCAGGAACACAAGGCTGGGAGTACAGTGGCTAGTGGCCAGGGCCAAATCTATTAGCTTCCGGCCAGGCCTAGAGGGAGGGAGGGTGCAGAGGGAATATTTAGCCTTGGTTGTTGGTCTCCAATCCTTGCTGAAAACAGATCTCAGGTAATTATTGTAGGGGTGTGGCAACAGAATGACATATCTGTGGGAGAAATAGGTAGAAATGTTTGTCACATTTGGGGGTCCACATGGGAATTGGTTAGCTGTAGATTAAACCAGCCAGATTTGGCAGCTACAATTGATGGGCTATGGAGTAGGGGAAGGGAAGAGAGCACTGAAGTGGGAGACCATCCCTGGAATCTAACATCTGGTCTTTAAGATCTGGAGGTGAGGGGTGGGCACACATTGGGCAAGTCATTGGTTCCTCTCTGGGCCTGCCTCCTTATCTGCGAATGGAGAAGGTTGTACTTGATAGTTGAGAGGACCCTCTGACCCCTGGCAGTAGAGGTTTTATTAAAATGCTATTGCTCAGACTCATGTACGATCCTATCTCCGAATAACTGAAAAGTAAGAAGTAAAATTCAGATTAAACTGCAGGCAATGAACATTTGAACAAACAACTGTCTTTACCAAAGCTGCGAATCTAACAGTCAAGGCAAGCTGAAGACAGATTATTTTCTTGAATTACAAGTTGTAGGCTAGGCAAAGGTGAGGAGACTGCATTAACAAAACCATCACTGTTGGCGGGATCTATTTATGGAAAACACTCTGATATCTGAGTGCTCCAGGAATGCTCAGCAAAACACAACAGAAATGGGTCTAAGTCTTGTGTAGATAAGTAAATCTCATAACGCATAAAGAGATGGAGTACAAAATGAAGAGAGTGGAGGGCAAAGCTAAGTTATTCTACTTCAACCTCCGGTTTGTGCTAAAACTACTGCCTGTAGGTATTAAATTCTACATATTGAATCGTTCTTTAAAGTTTTGGAACTTGGAAATTTCTCTATTCAATACCTATGAGGACCAAGTTCTTTGAGACAGATTACACACACACACAGAGAGAGAGAGAGAGAGAGAGAGAGAGAAAGCAAGAGAGAAAAAACTAATCCTGGCTGCCATTTTTCAAAGTGACACTGTTTAGACAGATCAATACTATCTAGCTGAGATATGCAACCTATTCACCATATAACCCTTGGTCTAGGTACTAATTTCCTAGTGACTTAGGTAATTAGGTTAATTAGTAGTACGTAGTGTCGATCTTAATCCTTCTCTCTTTCAATCTCCCAATATTCCTCCCTTCCTCCCATACTCTCTTTCTGGAGTACACTAGAAATGAGAGGAGTATGTTTATCTGTTAGATAGTACTTAATTGCAAATTCAGAAACATACATCAATAGAGGTTAAAAAGAATCCTTTTTTTTCACGTTAAGAAGTGTTATTTCAGAGAAGTATTTATTCTGGAAGAATAAATAGGTATTAGGATAATTGTATAATTCTCACATTAAGAAGCTTCCAAGAAATACCTTCATTTAGAAATTCAATTATTTTGCTGTTCTAGAAGCTTCTGGTAGTGATGGGAGGAAAAATCATATCTAATTGTTTTCTCTGTCTTACAAAAGATGGAATTATAACTTGAATGACATTACTCATAAGTCTGCTACTTATAACTTTATTTTTAGTTTGTTTACCCGTCTATCCATCCATCCATCCACCCAATAAATATTTACTGAAAGTTTACTACGTGCCAGGCACTTGGTTATGCAGTAAAGACATGGTCCCTTATGAACTTTACAGTTCCTGCTTTTTCTTACTTGGCTTAATTGCCAATCTATCTTTTACTTATTTGAGATTTTAGAGGTAGTACCTTTTCTCCACTAGTCAAAATTTGTATGATATAAGTAGAAAGCATGAGGACTTATCTACATCTGGAAATGTCCAGACAAACCAAATGGGTAGTAAAATTTATGATTAAAAAAAACAAAAACTGGGGGCTTTTATTATATATTCCAGAAAGTCAGAAGGTTTTTGTTGTTGTTGTTCTCCCTAGAGCTTACTGTTTTAATAATCTGACAAAGTTAGAAAGTCATGGGAGCTACATATTTTCTCTCTTTAAACTGGTGCCATTTGATGACATAAAAATGATTAATTATCATAAGTTGATGAGAGAGGAGTGACTCTCCACCCCTTACTCAGAACTTTTAGAGCTCAGTTCCTTTCACACCAACTCTTGCTTGCCTCTTGGTCATTCTCTCACAAGGCCATTCTGAGGTTTCATTCTCTAGGGCTGGGATGTCCAATAAGGCAGCCACTTATCATTTGTGGCTTTTTCAATCTAAATTTATTACAACTGACTAGAATAAAAAATTCAGTTCCTCAGCAGCACTAGCCACATCTTAAGTGCTCAGTAGTCACATATGTCTAGTACTACCGTAATGGACCATGCAGATACAGGACATGTCCATCACTGCAGAAGGTGCCATCTAAGGGGCCTGCCTCAGGGTGACCGCTACACCTGTGCACACGACCTCCTTGGGAACTCCTGGAGCTGACTCCTCTGTCTCCAGCATGCCTACTCAACTCAGCAAAAGCCTCGACTAGCACGACTTAGTGCTGTAGGTTCCTGAGAAACTCTAGGACTTTATTCTAGGTCAATTTTCCTCCTTGTTTCTTGAGACCCCTCTATTTGTATTTTGGAAACAGAATTACTCTCATTGGTCGGTTATGTAATAAATCATACCAAATTTCTTGCTGGCCTTTTGTTAACAATATAACATGTTTTGTATGTTGTGAAGAAGATTCTTAAATCAAGTTGGCAGCTGGAAACAATGAGTTGTGAAGTTTTAGGGCTCTATGATTCTACTTATTTCAGTAAAACAGATTATCAGTTGATGTTCTCCCCCTCTAAGCTGTGAAAAAATGCAAAATAAGTTGAGGACGAGAAAAAATGTTTAGGTTCAAAGAAAACTTCAATGGAACCTGAAACCCAAAGACCACAAGGTAGAATGGTTAGCCTCAGATGAATTCAGATGTCAGGATTTTCCACAAGGGTTAATGAGAAGCTACTTCTATTTCCTCAAGGCCTGGTAAACATTCTGATTGGGTAGATGAGGATGCTGAGGAGAACTGGGGAGGAACACTGCCAAATACCTGACTTCACTCTCCACTAGAAAGGAATTCTGGACAATTCAGAACAGAGAAATGAGGGTGAGTGAAAAAGGAGTCTGACAGCAACTGCTTTAGAAAACTGACCAGGCAAGAATTTACCAGGTAAGCTTCGCCAGTCTGCTTGGATCCACTTGTCAGGAGCCCTGTGGTCTGTTGTCAGTTAAGCCCTAGGTGTGCTCCTCTGAACCCCTCCACCAACCTACTTGTTATGGAAATCGTAGATCTCCTGGATGTTGCCAAAGATGATGTGCTCTTTATTGAGGATCCCAGGGGGGATCTCCTCCACACCACTGGTCATTTCCCACAGGTAGGTCTGTAAGACAGTAAGAGTTTCATCACTGGCAAGACATGACATACAAAATAAACAGGCCCTCAAACTTGTGGGGTGGGACTCATTAGAGAAACATATGTAGAGTTTAAAAAGTGAGATGTTAAACACACAGAACAGAGAGAAATAAAACCTGCATATTGCATTATCCCAAACTTAGGCAAGAACACAAACTCCACAGTCTTCTTGTTATTTATTAAATGTGTGTGTAGGGGGGCAGGATTCAGATTTTCAAACCCAATTTAAGTTCACTGACTGTGTCATGGTTTTTATTTTGAATCAAAGTGCATTACATGTATATATATTTTCTTTTTCTGGGTCAAACTCCAGTCTGAGAAAAGTTTGCTTTCTTTCAAAAGCACTTTAAACACTCATGCAATTACTGTTGACTGTGGGAGAAAGCTTTCTTTTGGGTGACTTTTTTATTCATTACTCTTTGGGAGAAGACTAAGGTCACCAAGTTCCTCTTGAGGACTGATGCTGGCAAAGGTGTCATTTTTCTAATACAGCTGTGAATTGATTACCGCAAGACTCACCTCCAAGCACTCATGCAAGTCCCTTACATAAGCCTTCTCTGTCTGGAGTAGTTCAGCCATAATGAATCTAGAAAGAAATAAGTGAGCTTTTAGTTGGTTATAAATATAATGTTTCCCTTCCTTCAAACTTCACTTCCTCATCCCAGCACTTATGATATTCTTGAATGTCCTATTTTTCTACTTTACCAACATGTCCTTTCCTTTCTTCAAAACTCCTTCCCTCTCCTATAAGTATCTTGTATAGGTCTCTCTTAACCTGGTCATTTGCTCTGTATCTCTTCAGCATGTTTGTGCTCAGTTAGTTCCATATTTTCTCTCCCTTTCCCACCCCAGTTCTACTATTCTATGATTCTGTGTTGATATGTGTGTGTTCTCAATTGCAAACATGTCCTCACTTGTTATGGAAATCATAGATCATAACATGTCAGCACCTGCATACAAGGCTGTTCATATTCTATTTCATCAACTAGACGGCTTGACCCTTAGCTTCCTACACTACTTTTACTGCTCCCAGAATGATGACTTCTATTTGGTCAAATTTGTTGACATATGAAAATAGTTCTCAGTATCATAAGTTAAGCTAAGTTTCAAAGCCAGGAAAAAATGTCCAACATACCATCATGATCAAGGGTTAGCAACTTTTTCTGTAAAAAGCTAGACAGTAAATCTTTGTGACCCATTCGGTTTCTGCTACAACCACTCAACTTTGCTGTTGTAGTATGAAAGGAGCCATAGATGATATCTAAAACAAAAAATAAGTGTGGCTGTGTTCCAATAAAACTATTTATGGATGCTAAAATTGGAATGTTGTCTAATTTTTATGTCATGAAATATTTTCTTTTAGCTGGGCTCGGTGGTTCAGCCTGTAATCCCACACCTTTGGGAGGCTGAGGTGAGTGGATTGTCTGAGCCCGCGGGTTCGAGACCTGCCTGGGCAGCGAGACCTCATCTCTACAATAAATAAAAAAAAAAAAATCAGCCGGGCGTGGTAGCATGCGCCTGTAGTTCCAGCTACTCGGAAGGCTGAGGCGGAAGGATCGTCGGAGCCCAGCAGGTCGAGGCTGCGGTGGCTGGGAGCAGCCACTGCACTCCAGTCTGGGAGACAGAGTGAGACTCTAACTCAAAAAAAAGAAATATTTTCTTTTGATTTTTTTCTAATGATTTAAAAAATATAAAAAGTCATTTTTAGGCTGGGCGCAGTGACTCAAGCCTATAATCCCAGCACTTTGGGAGGATGAGGTGAGAGGATTGCCTGAGCCCATGGGTTTGAGATCAACCTGGGCAACTTCGTAAGACCTCATCTCTACAATAAATAAAAAAATTAGCCGGGCATGGTAGTGCACGCCTGTAGTTCTGACTACTTGGAGGGCCGAGGCGGAATGATTGCTTGAGCCCGGCAGCTCAATGCTAGGGTGGCTGTGAGCATGCTACTGCGCTCTAGCGTGGGCAACAGAGTGAGACTCCAACTCAAAAAAAAAAAAAAAAAAGAAAGTCATTTTTAGCTCTTGGACTAATTATACTGAATAGCTCGTGGATCAATTTGGGCCTGTTTGCTGACCTCTGACTTAATATTGTCTTATTAGATATTTTGACACTATTCCTAATGGCACTTATTTACATAATAAACTTATGTTCATAAAGTTGAACATACAGTCATAAATTAATAATGTTAAATGACTGCTCTTTAATTCTCCATGAAGAGAAGTTCATGTTACCTTTTGAGGACGATTCCCTTCTTCTTTGTGCCTGTTAGAATTCATTGTAGTGAATCTATTTCAGTTTTTCTTCTTGACACATTTTTATTAGAAATGGTGCTTGCTAGTTGGCATATGATACTTAACTTAGCACAAATTATATATTTATATGCTTAGCTTATATTTTCTGTATCAGGTTTTCATGCAGTTCATAATAATACCTATTTCCAAATATTCCATCACGTGACAATTTTCAGAAGTACTATGTCCAAGGTGTCCCCTACTGGAAATTTCACAAAAAATATTAAATAAGCAGCATCTTTTCCTGAATCTTTATTTTGGTGGGATTTTCCTTAAAGAAATATACATTGTTCTACCTGAAGCCTATTAAAGTATTAATTCAAAAAATTCCTTTTTGCAGACGTTAATTCGCACTATATTTCCTATCCTCACTCTATAGGTAGAGTGAAAAGTACATGAATTTTAGAGACAACAAGAATTGAATTATGACTAGAAGTAGGATTTGTTTCTCCAAGCCTCAGACTCCTTACTTATAAAATAGCTAATCACACAGAATTGTAGCAAGGATTACACATGTAAACAAAGTACCTAGCACATGGTAGGTGCTTACAACCATTCAGTGATTAAATGAGCTGGAGATTGCTATGAAACTAGGAAAGAAGGGTGATCAGAGGGATAATGAACTTTTCACAGGCTTTGAAAAGTTGTCTTTAATTTTATTGTATGAGTTTCCTGTTATTGTTCTTTTTCTCCCACCTGCTTCCTGCAGTTTTATCTTTCCTCATACTTTATCTTTACTATGCCCCTACTCCATTTTGTTTTATTTTCCGCCCATTAACCTCTTCTGGTTAATTGGTGTACTAGAAAGAGCCCAGGAGGAGGATGTGGACAAGTATAGTCTCCTTATTCCCCTTTCTGTTAGGGGTTGAATTGTGTCTACCCAAAATTCATATGTTGAAGTCCTAACCACCAGTGCCTCTGATTCCAAACTTATTTGGAACAGAGTCATTGCAATACTGGAGTAGGGTGGACCCCTGATCCAATATGATTGGTTACCTTGTAAAAGGGGGAAATTTGGATACAGGCATATATTCTGGGATAATGCCATGTGAGCAAGAAAACAGCTAAAAAAGAAAGCCCTGTAACAGATCTTTCCCTCACTGCCCTCAGAATAAATCAACCCTGCTGACACCTTTATTTTAGGCTTTTAGCCTTTAGAACTGTGAGACAACACACTGTTGTTAAACTATGCAGTTTGTGGTACTTTAGTACAGCAGTTCTAACAAACTATTACATTCCCGATATGAAACAAGTTGTGAGTTCACAGGCTAGCTTTAGTTTCTTTAGCTCCAAAGAACCTGTGGTGTTACTTTATTTTGATAAAATAAACTACATAGAGCTTCTTTATCTTAGGATAACACTATTTTTTTCCCCTAGCATTACCCAAACAGAGTCTGTCAAAATATTCTTCATAAAGCCCTCTAGAAACCTCTGGATATGTATGACTTTGTAACCCCAAAATAAAGGAAGCAGAGTGTAAGATTGGCACGGTTCATTGTTTTCACTGTCTCTGCTCTCTAAATGCTTTCTGGCCCCTATCCATTCTTATCCTGAGAAAACTAAATATATGAAAATCTCAGGTAACTTCAGATTCTTCCAAAATATTCTAATCTCAGAATCCTTCACTCCCTTCTTGCCAGTTTTCCTCTGCCTCATCTCTTCATGGGCTATTGCTGACCTGAGAGTAAATTTAAGTGGCAGCTTTATATCTGATCTCTATAAACTGACTGGGCCAGTTTCCAGGTACATATTTCTTCCCTTTGAAATCCAGGCAAAACCTTTGAAATTGGGACACCTAGACCAAGTCAAGGGAGGGGTCATCTGGCATTGGAATGCTTTCCAAAGAGCATCTTACTGTCTTCTGGTCCTACAGTACATCTTTCAACTTAAAGTAAAGAAACTGGTATTACAGTGCTTATTTGTCATACAATTTTAGACAATTTCTAGCCCTTCCCTCAATGTTTCAATCTCTATATCCAATTATATTATGTAAGTGTTTCTTGATCAATTATGTTATCTTCATCATTCTCCTAGTCCCTTGCTTCATACAAGAAATATGGTTCTCCTAGTCCCTTGGTTCATATAAAAATACTCCTTGTCCTCAAAAAGTTTATAATCAAGTTAGATATGCTCAGGACTCAGCTGAATAAGTAAAATGGGACTCAGTATAGAAAAGAAGTATAGGAGTTCAGAAAAGGGTGGGCCAGTGACAGTGGAGACTATAGATAAAGGATTCATAGAGGCATAGGATATGAGCTGGATGTTGAAGAATCAACAGGACTTAGGGCAGAATAAAGCCAAACATTAAAAACAACAACAACAACAAAAAAAAAAAAAAAAAGGAAGGAAAAGAGAAAGGGAAAGAACAAACAAAACTATAGGGGTTCTAGGCTAAGAATAGTGTATGAACAACTATATACAACTTATTCTTAGACCTAAGAGGAGTCCATGAAAGTGATCTGACTGAAATGTGTTATTTAAACTGGAAAGTACTTTGAAATAAGATTGACTTAGGTGAGGTCAAATGTGTAGGAATTTGATAATTATTCTGGGAGTAGTATAAAATCATTTTAAATTGGTTTTTTTTTTGAGTCAGAGTCTCACTCTGTCACCCAGACTGGAGTGCAGTGGTACACTCATGGCCACCGCAGCCACCACCTGCTGTGCTCAGGTGATCCTTCCGCCTCAGCCTTCCAAGTAGGTGGAACCACAGGCATGCACCATCACACCCAGCTGATTTTTTGAGATGAGGTCTCGCCATGTTGTGCAGGCTAGTCTTGAACCCCTGAACTTAAGCAATACTCTTGCCCCCACGTCCCAAAGTGCTGGGATTACAAGCCTGAGCTACCACACCCAGCTGAAGTCATTTTAAATTTGGAGCTGGTGAGAGACATAATGGAAGCAAATCACAGAGTGGTAAAGAGTGAGAGCTGGTTTAAATTTTGGCTTAACTGCTCACTATCTGTGTGGTCCGGGGAATGCTCCTTAGCTTTTTAAAGTCTTACTTCTCATATAAATGGGAATAATCATAGCTACCAGAGAGAAGTAATAGGAAGATAAAAAGGAAAATGCATGGAAGGCACTTCATATATGGGCTAGTACATAACAGGTGGTGGTAGTAGGAAGAGGAACAGTATCTGCAATGATAAACCTGGCATTATGTGCAGATGAACTGGGCAATGGCTAGCAACAGGAAGTCTAGGGGAAGGTTTTAAAAATAATCTAGACTTTTGACATTGAGGGTCACAAAACAGGTGTTTATGGGGATGAAAAAAATGGCAGAGACAAGAGAAACTTTGAAGAAAGGGTAAGTATAGGGAAGGAAGGGATATGTTGAAGCTTACTCCACAGCTACAAGGCTTGGAAACAAGGATAGTGACACTATTGATGGGAATTGGAAACTCAATTTGGAGGGGGAGAAAAAAAATTTGGCTTCATGCACACGGAGTTTTGAGACTGTGAAGTGATGTTTGATAATATAATAAGAAAGTTTTGTCTAGGAAGCTACCGATCCATGAAGAGAACTCAAGTGAAGGACAGACTGGAGAAAGCTAAAAGTCTTCAGAGAGGACCCATATTCTCATATTATGTCTGTGCAGTCCAGCCTCTGCAGGTGGTCATGAGGACATATTAAGCTATCGAAAGGGACAGGTGGCAGTGAAAACCAAGCACAGTTGTGGGAAGTTGGCGGGCTAGGACAGAAGCTCTCCAACACATACTCTTTCTTCCGGGCTGACTTCCGCTTCTCTTCATTGACTTCATGGTTGGCGTCCCGAAGCTTGACCTCACGATCCGAAAGGCTTGCTGGGATGATGTCCAGCTCCAGGTCTTTGTTATCCTACACACAGAGGGATCAAAGAGGTTACCCTTGAGAATGCTTTGGGAAAGCAACTCACTCAAGTTGGGGGAGGTGGTAAAGGGGAAAAATAAAGATCTAATGGAGAGGGATGAAAAGATGGGGGATCCTATAAACTCCCACACATAAGCATTCTTCTTCATGGGCTCTTTTTTTTTTTGGTCAAATAAGAAAGATATAAAATGTACAAGTCAAATATTTAGGGCTAATATCCTCAGCAAGAAAGAAAACAATGAACACATTTGATAATTATGTGTTTATATCCCCAAGGCCTTTGGTACTGATTAAATCCAAACAAAGTCATACATAAATTAGTCTGAGATTGATTCTTCACCATTTAAAATAGATGTGAAAAACACAAAGATACTAAAAAAACCTCAGTTGTCAAAGGAAAATAATCAAAACAAATATTTTTATTTAAACAAGCAATTTCCCTTGGAAATAGAAAGCTAAATAATAGAACAATGATTGAACTTTTTAATTGCTCATCCCTGCTTATTTCAACTACCATTTGGTATTTATATATGATGAAACCCCCTAGAACAAAACTCACAGATTAAAGCCTGGGGGAGAGACATTAAAACTGCCTCAACTTTAGGTGGTTTGACCTCTTCATTCTCCAGGCTGCTCTGCTTCAGAGCATGAGCCTATTTCCTCACTCAGAAACAAAAATCAGAATTAAATTGCCAGTCTGTATTTAGCTCTTAATTCATAGGTTACTGACCCCTATTATAAAGAAGAGATTAAGTCAGTCTTCCCTTGCTTCGTGACAAATAGCACCTCTTTTCAGTTGAAACGTCAAATAGCCCTTGTACAAATTGCACCCCTTATTCCCGAAAGAGTACTATTACATATATTGGGAACTCTAATCATTTGCTGATCAAGATAAAACGCGGTGGAAGATGATACTGATGAAGCTGAGAGAAAGGATTTAGTTCTCTAAGTCAATAGTTAACTCCACACAGAGAAAAACAGTTTTGCAGCCACAGGCCCCACTTCTAGCCAGCTGATTTGCAATATATAAAGCACTAATCATGGGGGGAGGGTGGAGGTTAATGGATCAGCAAGATCAACTCCCTTCACCAGAAAAACTATGCAGGGCAAGTACTCTCAGGGTCAACAGCTTTGAAGGACTGCTTGGGAAACATGCTTTTTCCCCCCTATGGCCATGAGGGCAATGGTGTTGAGGGAGAGGAGAAAGAAGGAGATTCCCATGGGTAATACCCCATACCTACCTCTGTGTTGACTCCTAGGGCTTTCTCCAGGGAGTACCGGTACTTCCCCATCCTCAAAGAGAAGTCTCTGTAGTGCTTGTCCACTGTGGTCACCCATTTCCTTATCTCCGTGGCATGAATGTGGCCTTTTTCCACAAAACTATCGGCCAGCTGAATCAGAAGCTTCACCTTCTCTTTTGTTTGCTGCCCCAAAAGATGTTCTTAAATTACTGGATTATATTTATTCTTGTGCCCTTCCACTCAAGTCCCCCTTTCCTCTTCACAGAAGTCATAAATACTTCACATACTTGACTGCCTGGGTTTATATCCTGGCTCTATCACTTACTAGCTGGGAGATCTTGAGCAAATTATTTAAACCTTCTGTGCCTCCGTTCCTTCAACTGCAAAATAGGAATCATAACAGAACAGTTATCTCTTGGTATCTGTGGGGGATTGGTTCCCAGGATCCTTCACGGATATGAAAATGAATGGATGCTCAAGTCTCTTATATTAACATGGTATCATATTTGCTTATAACCTACACATATCGTCCTGTATACTTTAAATCATCTCTAGATTACTTATAATACCTAATACAATGTAAATACTATATAAATATTCATTGTATTATATAGTTTAGGGAATAATGACAAGAACAAAAACGTTTGTACATATTCAGTACTCAAACAACCATCCATTTTTTAAAATAATATTTTTGATCCACAGTTGTTTGAATTCACAGATGTGATAGCTACAGATACAGGGGACTGACTGTACTATGTTAAAGAACTGTTGTGAGCCTTAAATGAGTTGATAACATAGACTGCTTAGAATAGTACCTGGAACACAGTAAGAACTCAGTAAGCCACGCATGTTAGCTATTTTGTTATTATTAATATAAGAATCTCTTGCATTAATATAGTGCTCCACCAGTTTACAGAGTGAATGTATCTGATAATGTATCTGAGAGTCATTTGAGTTTTAAAGCCTCCTTAGGAAATAGGAGAGGGGAGGTGGTACAGGTCTCTTTCAACCACAGATAAAAATCTGAGGCTTAGAGAAGCTTAGGACTGGCCCAAGTTCATACCACCAGTAAGCAACAGAGCCTATTTGCCTCTGACTTTTAGTTCCTAGTAACCCCTCTGTACTGGCCAGAAGTAGGCCCTAGACATTATGTAAGTGGGAACATGCCAGAATCTAAAAAAAATCCAACTGGCAGATTTAAGTGTAAAGTCTGTCCCTCTCACTGCCAGGATCTAGAATCTTATCTTTAGTTTCCAATAGAGAGAGGAAGAAAGGGAGTCATTGCCTCTGATAGGGGTAAGTAAGCTAAAACTCTGATGTGTGCTGGGTTAATTTCATTTCTAGCAAGAGTTTGACCAACACCTACTCAATCCACAGCACTGTGCAGAGGGCTGTGGGGATGGACTTAGAGGGTAAACAAAGGGAAAAAGATGTTAATTTCACATAGAGTAGTTAAATAATTGAGGGCATTATGTAATTGAATGTCACAAGAGAGAATATATAACTAAAACTGCAGGAATTTTAAAATGGGAGAAATTGAAGGTGGATTGGCATGGGTAGGAAAGGTGGGACTCAAACTGGGTAAGACATGGGAATAAGAGAGATACTCAACAAGCAAATAGCTGCTTAATTTATCTTAAGTTTGGATTTTCAACCTCTAAAATTTAACAGGGAAAGGAAAGAATCTTTAAATGATATTCTAAAAAAATTATCTGTTGGACTGGAGAAAAGTAGATCCAAAGTTTAAGCCATGCTACAGTCTAGATAACTGAGGGAAACTGAGACAGAAAATCACCAGAGCAACAGCAGAAAACATTAAAAAAGCTTTTCTTTCTTTGTTCCACTTTTGCTATCCCTGCCCCATTCCAGGCTCATCTACAACTCCTCCCATGGGTGACCCACCCTCCCAGGAAATGTCAGTGAGGGAGGGCTTCAGAGAGGTACTTTGCCTGCTGCAGGGCCAAGGAGTCTAGGGCTCAGCTCTCTTAGCACATCTGAACCTCTCCTATCTCAGGATAGTAGGCTGGTGCCAAGTGCTGGGAGCCAGAGAGCCAGAAGAGTTTTAGAGTGAAGGAGAGGAGGTGGGTATGAGGACAGCAGAAACATCTCCACCCCCATTAAAAGCAAAGAGTAATATCAGGAGGGAATTGGTTAAGAAAAGACACCAGCCAGGTGCTGTGGCTCTTGCCTATAATCCCGGCACTTTGGGAGACAGAGGTGAGAGGACGGCCTGAACCCACGGGTTCGAGACCACCCTGGGTAACATGGTGATCCTCATCTCTACAATAAATAAAAACATTAGCTGGGCATGGTGGCACACACCGTAGTCCCAGTTACTTGAAAGGTTGAGGTGAAAAGATCACCTGAGCCCAGAAGGTTGAGATTGTGGTGGCTGTGAGCCTGCCACTGCACTCCAGCCTGGGCAACAGAGTGAGTCCCCGACTCAAGAAAAGAAAAAAAGAAAAAAGAAAAGAAAAGACATCTAGTGTCCCAAGGACTTTCATCTTATTGCACACAGGTATTTCATTTCCTGAAAACAGATTTCTTTGGTTTTCTATTTGCTTAAGACAGAGATTAACTTTTGCTGTTTTTGCTGCTATTTTTATGTAAAAGTCTTAGAAATGCATATTCTCTGTTCTGAGTAAAGTGATAGCACCAATGAGACAGTTTACAGCTAATTGGTGGCAGCAGTCATACCAGGACAGCTGTATCAAAGGAGATTATATCCTAAAACATTAAAATTGTGATTCAGAGCCAATAAGCCAAATGGTTTATGACCAAGAGTATTCCAGGTATTTATAGGACCTGGGCCGGGGGGGAGAGGAGGGCAAAGAGACAGCAAAATGAATGATGTATTAAGACCTTCCCCATGTGACCCCACCTACATGGGGCCGTCTCCACTGCTCTCCATGCCTCTAAACTGCAACTGTGTGAAATGTCACATGCCCCTCCTGTTGTGATAAGTGGCTGTTACTCATCTCCACTTTCAATCCAATGGCCCTCTTTCCTCGTCTTTCCTCCCCACAAGGCAAGTGGGTGACACCCTTCCCAGGATTCCCACAGTACCACATACATGCCTCTATTTTAGCATAGATCATATGGAGTGATTTATGTGTCTGTTTCATAAGACCATGAATTCCTAAAGGGAATTCATTTGTATATCTCCAGTGTCTAGAAAACAGTAGGCATACCGTTAATATTGAAGGAATCAATGAGTGAATGAATGAACAGATCTTGTGTTCAGAGGTGAGGAAAGCTAGACCAGCAAAAGCTGAGGGTTTATATTGGGAAGAATTTTGATAATAAATTTGCCCATGAACTGGACAAGCCCACTGAGATACTAATCATGGCCATGGCCCCCCCCACTGGGAGCAGTCTGAAATGGTTTCTTACAAATAGGTTGATTATAGTGGCTCCATATGACCTGCCAAATACCTGGCCACAGCTTATGAGATCAGAGATAAAAACCTGAACCGTAAGGACAGTTCATCAACATGCGGCCAGTGACTTCTTTCCTGCAAGAGATGTCCTGGCCTAAGATCTCTGTCTAAACAGGGGTAGTGGCAATATGCTGGATCAGTAAAAGTTGTTTCTCTGGAGATCTGAACTACAGTGGTTGGTTGCAGAGTAGAAGTGAAAACATAGACAGCAGAGAGGAAGAAGAAAATGGAAGCTGAATTATGCCTGGCTAATTTTTTATTTATTGTAGAGACGAAGTCTCACCAAGTTGCCCAGGCTGGTCTCAAACCTGCGGGTTCAGGCAATTCACTGGCCTCGGTGTCCCAAAGTGTTGGGATTATATTTTGAGCCTCCGAGCCTGGCCTATGCCACATTTCTTGTTTTTTCCACAGGGCTGAATCACTGAGATTTTTCTGGGTTCTTGGGAGGTCCAGCTGCATAGTTTCTATCTTCTTTATTCTTACACACAGCCATTCACTATCTTTTCCCCTTCAACTTAAGCCTGTTTGAAACTCAAATCTTGTCACCAAAGACAGTGATTTATATGGACTAATAAAATGGGGATCAGACTGTAACAGTTCTTAGGTTCAGAAGTAAAGACATGATCTTGTGGACAACAGGGAAATTTTAGGGATATAATTCATCTGAGCCTGGAAATCTGGAACTGACAGCTCACTTATCTTGGCCTTCATGTGTCCCCTAACATATGCTCTGCCCTTCCCAGTTTGAACTCTATGTTATCTGCTGGCAAAGACAGAGGTTATAAAAAAGGGGCTCAGGAATTCTGTTTTTTCTCCTGTTTTTCTCTCTTTCCTTCCCTTCTCTTTTTCTCCCTTCCTTTCTTTTTTCTTCGATCAGTTAATTTTATATTATTTTCCACTAATCAGTGAGCCTTACTCTGAATAAATTTTTTAAAAGCCCTTATGTAGTAGATCAAAAGAAATTTAAAAAACCTTTTGTCTTTAGCATATTTTACAAGTTTTGAAGATTGGCCTTCTTGAATTATTCTTATGATCTCATTATATTATCCATATTTGTCTTTTATTATTGATAGTTCCTGTGTTTTGGGGGTTTTTTTTGGTAGATATTGAGATCCTCAACAGGTTTCTTGAGAAATATCTCCAGATTTATTCCACAGGGGATCACTTATCATCATTTATTTAAAAAAATTAATTTTTTCAAAAATTTCCATCACATATGAGCTATATTCTTCTTAAAGAGTCTCAGAAATTGAATCATGCCCATCTTTTATCATAACTGTTTAGATTCTACTTTTCTCAGTCTAAGGTATCTGAAAACCTCAGTGTTCCTTTTCCTTGCTCTCCGAATCCCAGGAAAACATATTTTAGTTGAGCTAAGACTCCAGTCATTTTCTTTTCTTTTTTTTTTTTTTTTTGAGTTGGAGTCTCACTCTGTCGCCCAGTATGGAGTGCACTGGCACGATCATGGCTACTGCAGCCTTGACCTTCTGGACTCAGGCGATACTTCTGCCTCAGTCTTCTAAGTAGCTGGAACTACAGGTGCATGCCACTACGCCTGGCTAATTATTTATTTATTGTTAGAGACAAGGTCTTGCCAGGTTGTCCAGGCTACTCTAGAACCCCTAAGCTCAGGCAATTCTCTCACCTCCTCCTCCCAAAATGGTGGGATTACAGGCATGTGCCACTGTGACTGACTTCTAGTCACTTTCATTACTGCATAATTCTCTTTTGTTAAGAAAAATTAAGTCCAGTTTATCTCATGACTTCTTTCATTTTCAGAGATAAAATTATCAGTTTAGAAAAGTGTTTTCTTAACATTATAATTCACTGGCAAATACAAATCAAAACCACAATGAATATCACTTCACACCATTAGGATGGGTATATCAAAAAGATACAATAGACTGGGCATGGTGGCTCAGGCCTGTAATCCCACACTTTGGGATGCAGAAACAAGAGGATTACCCAAGCCTAGAGGTTTGAGGCCAATTTGGACAAGTTGGCAAGACCTCATCTCTACAATAAATCCAAAAATTAGCCAGGCATGGTGGCAAACACCTGTGCTTCTAGCTATTTAGAAGGCTGGCAGAAGGATTGCCTGAGTCCAGCAGGTCGAGGCTGCAGTATCAGTGATCATGCCACTACACTCCAGTCTGGGCAACAGAGTGAGACTCTAACTCAAAAAAAAAAAGATACAACAACAATCGTTGGTGAGAGTATAGAGTAACTGGAACCCTTACACATTGCTGGTGAGAGTGTAAAATGGTATAGTCATTTTGGAAAACAGTTTAGCACTTTGGAAAACTTCCTAAAAAAGTTAAACATAGAGGCATCAAATAACCCAGCCATTCCACTTTCAGGTATACACATATGAGAACTGAAAACATATGTTCACATCAAATCTTGTACATAAATTTTCATAGCAACATTATTCATAATAGTGAAAAGCTGGAAACAACTCAAATGTTCATCAACTGATGAACAGCAAATAAAAAGTAGTATATCCCTACAATGAAATGTTATTCAGTTATAAAAAGAAATGAAGTATTGATACATGCTACAACATGCATGAATTCTGAAAACATTAGATTAAGGAAAAGAAGCCAGTCACAAAAGACCACATATTGTATGATTCCACTTAAATGTGAAATGTCCAGAACAGGCAAATCCATAGAGACAGAAAGTAGATTAGTGGTTGCCAGGGACCATGGGGGGTGG
>NW_007232203.1:159319-167777 GCF_000164805.1 Carlito syrichta | reverse complement strand
CATGGGGGGTGGGGGGGTGGGGGAGATGGGGAATGGGTAATGACTGCAAATGGGTGTGGGGTTTCTTTCTAGGGTGGATGATAATGTTCTGGAACTAAATAGTAGTAATGGTTGTACCACCTTGTGAATATAGTAAGATCCACTGAACTGTAAAAAAGAAAAACAAAAATATCTTTAACAAAGTTTTGCCTTTAGAACAAATGGAACTCTTCCAGATGTCAAGATGATTAAGTTTTCTTATCACTGTGTGCCTTGACCCTTATAAATTTTGAAACCCACAATAGGAAAATATCATTTGTTGTCTTCTAATTGGATTGTCTGTAGGCACATCACAAAACAAAAATTTTGTTTCCCTTTTGTCCCTACCCAAACTCTTTAAAATCTCATTTTTATGCTTACATCTGTAGGGTTTTACATAGAAAGAATCTTTTTATATTCAGTGTATCCCCCACTTGATCTGTTTCTTTGGGGAGTATAATAATTAAATGTACTCTATTGCCCTGTTCAATCAAAAGGGCTGCCATATTTACTCTCTTGTAGTTCTAGGTCAATTTGGTTACCATTTCTAATTCACTTTATTGGTTATAAAGATTAAAATCAAAGATGGCTAGGTAAAAGAGGTCTGGGAAGTGGGCCTGGGATGGGGCTGAATTTGTTATTCTTTATTTTTTTTTGAGTTGGAGTCTCACTCCGTCACTCAGGTTGGAGTGCAGTGGCACACTCATGGCCACCCCAGCATCAACCTGCTGGGCTCCAGTGATCCTTCTGCCTCAGCCTTCCAAGTAGCCGGAACTACAGGCTCATGCTACCATGCCTGGCTAATTTTTTTTTTGGAGTTAGAGTCTCACTCTGTGGCCCAGACTGGAGTGCAGTGGCCGCTCCCGGCCACCGCAGCCTCGACCTGCTGGGCTCCGGCGACCCTTCTGCCTCAGCCTTCCAAGTAGCCGGAATTACAGGCATGCGCTATCATGTCCGGCTCATTTTTGATTTATTGTAGAGATGAGGTCTCGCCAACTTGCCCAGGTGAGTCGCGAACCTGCGGGCTCAGGCAATCCACTCACCTCAGCCTCCCAAAGTGCTGGGATTATAGGCTGAGCCACCGAGCCTGGTCTAATTTTTTATTTATTGTAGAGACAAGGTCTCGCTAAGTTGCCTGGGCTGGTCTCAAACCCTTGGGCTCAGGCAATCCACCCACCTCCCAAAGTGCTGGGATTACAGGCTGAGCCACCAAGCCCAGCCAAATTTGTTATTCTGTAGATATTTGGATACAAATAACTCTGAGATTTGGAACATGACAAATGGGAAAATGATACCCCATTAACAGAAATAGTTATGTTGGGAAGGCGGAGAGAGAATATGGAAAGCCAAAGTAGAAGAATCATATCAAATATAAATATGGGGTGGGAGTTGTTGAAATCTACCCAAATTTCCCATTTTCCTTATGTTCATAAGTGGTTGTAACCTCCCTTCAATGTGTAAGAGAGTCAAGTAACCTGGGCAACAGGATGAATAGTGTGGTTCTTGTCCTTCAAGATCTTGCTGGCTCATATAGGAAATAACACTGTACACAGATTATAGGGGAAGATACAGTCCGTGCCAGGGGCCTTGAGGGTTATACAGACAAGGGCTATAGTGTGGGGTTGGGGTAGATCACATCCTGTGTGCAGGCAGGATCATAGCAGAGGAGGCGCTGGAATGAAAAGGTGGGCTTCTTTCAGAAAGCACAAGCTAGAGGTAACAGAAGGACACAATAGGCACAAAGGCAAAAAAAAAAAAAAAATTTATATATATATAATGTATCTCTCAGAGGATAGGAAAATATATCCATTCAGCTGGAGCATACGACTTGCATAAAAGAATGCTTGAAGATAAAACTGGGGAGGTAGGGTGGCACAGCTATAGAAGACATGGAGTGTTAGCCTGAAGGCATTGGAGAATCATTAAAGTTCTTGAGTTGGGTGGTAATATAGCCAAAGCAGTGTTTTATTTTTTTTTTAGCTTAAAAATACAAATTTATTATCTTACAGTTCTGGAGGTCATAAGTCTAAAATGGGTTTCATGGGGCTAAAATCAAAGTGTCAGCAGAGTTGCTTTCCTTTTGGAAATTCTAGAGGAAAATCCATTTTTTTGTCTCTTTCAGCTTCTAGGGGCCACCTGCATTCCTTTCTTTTGACCCTTTCCTCCATTTTCAAAGGCAGTAGTGTAACTTTTTTTTTTAGCTTGAATATTAGCTTTTATTTTTAATTTTTTTCTTTTAAAAAATTTTTATTTTAAAGATGTGGGGTACAATTCAGGATTAGGTATACAAATGTTCTTTATGTAGGTACCCTTGTTGATGAGGTGTGCCCCCCTCTCCTGCAGATGGGTTGAAAGGAAGGAAAGACCAAAGCATGGAATTCAAATAGGAAGCTATTACAACTCAAGGTGGTATGGCAAAGGATGAAATGGAAATGGAAAGGATGAAAAAGAAATTAAGAAGGTTGTAAAGGAAGGATGAATTAAATCGACTGAATAATTCTTCACATTTCTACTTGGGTTATGGAAAGATTCTGATCCTGAGAAGTTTTGGGTATCTGCTGTGGTCCATCCTATCTAGATAAAAACACCCGTGGATCTGATATTATTCAGCCTGTTAATGGTTCATTACTGACATTATTTGGAGAGGGGAAGATAGACCCAAACTTGTTAATTCACAAGGAATTTCTATTTGGATTTGAAAAGGGTTCTGTGCATCTGTCACCTTCTTTGTGCTGTTTGCTCTTGCTGGTATTGAAATGAGTCTCTTATCTGAGCTCACAGCTTTTCACACTAGGCATAGGTCCAAAGCTCACAAGAATGCAAGGGAAGGCTCCCCAATATTGAGATCCATAGTAGAGGATTCATAAAGTGGATAACCCCTTCCGAAATATCAACTCAGGAATGAGGCTAAGGCCTAATTTTGTCACACTAAACCAGAGGAACATTTACTATAATGTCAGAGGGATCTCTGGGTGGGATGGACATTAATATGTTCCCCCCTTGACCCCCACAAAAGTGGCTCTCAACCTGGAAACAGCATCTGCTGTGTGTGGAAGGGATGCCAGGAAGGGCTCCTATGTGACAAGGGGCCCAGTGTGAAGGATGAGGTTGCCACAAAGAGGGAGCTGAGACAGATCAAATTTACTCTCAAACCCGAGGGTCCTCAGGTCAAATGCTGGCTGTGAAAATCAGATTTCTTCCTATTACAGCATTCCCCACCCCCTCCATGTGAATGGGGGTGAATGGTATGTGTACGCATGCACATTTTGCCCCCCAGACACCCACTCTAGCTCATTAGCAGGTTTGAGGCGAGATACAAACAGCTCAGGAAATAAGAGCCTCACCTGCTTTGTGAACCCACATATAGTCATGGGTCCCTCTCCTAAGGTGGACTTCCCAAGCCATTCAAATATCAAGAATCTGTGGACATGTACAAGTGTTCACATATGCATGCACACCGTTACATGAATATACCATTTTTCCTGATTTGGTCTGAAAGAATACAGCAGACCCAGAACCTGAAGCACGATGCTATTTTTTTTCCCCCCAAGTTGGAGTCTCACTCCATTGCCCAGGCTGGAATGCAGTGACACGCTCACAGCCACCCCAGCGTAGACTTGCTGGGCTCCGGAGATCCTTCCACCTCAGCCTTCCAAGTAGCCAGAACTACATTACCATGCCTGGCTAATTTTTTGATTAATTGTATACATCTATATGAAGTCTCGCCAAGTTGCCCAGGCTATTCTCGAACCTGTGGGCTCAGGCAATCCTCTCACCTCGGCCACCCAAAGAGCTGGGATTATAGGCTTGAGCCACCGTGCCCAGTCCATGATGGTATTTGAATGCTCAGTGTACAACAGTTGCCTTCCACATACAGCTGCTCTGTCCAGCAGCTGTAATTCCTTAGGTATTCAGATTTCTAGGAGACAATCTGTTAGGATACTTGCATGCTTTCCCCTGTGCTACTGTGGCCAAGCTTTTCTACTTACAGAGGCTGCCCTTGCTTCTGTAATGTGAAACGGGCCAGAATGGGGAGTGCTGGGTAGATTTGGGGAAGGGTTTGGGAAGCTTCCTACCTTGGCAGGTACCCTGAATTCCCCATATTCTTTCAGCAGTTCCTGAGTCTCCTCTGTGGTCTCTCCAGTGGAGGTATGTGTTGAGAGGTAATATTCACCTGTTTCTTGGATCCAGTCCAGCGCCTGCGGAAGGAAACCATGCACCCAGTCCCCCAAAAGGTAGCTGTTAGTAGGAAACTACACCATGCTACAATGAAGGTGTATGGTTGGGACTTGATGGACCCGGGAAATGCTGTATGTTGCTCTGGGGTTATTTTTATGAATGGACCCTCCTCTGATACGGAACATCCCACCAGCAATGAAAGGATTTCCTCCAGCAGACTGGGGACTCTTCTACATAGGCCCAATATCATCCACATATTAGGGGTATAGTGAGTGTCCTAGCAACTCCTCACATCTCCTGGTACCAAGCTCAGAACAGAGGGCTTGGTAAATCCTGGATTACAGAGAAGTGACAACCTGTTCTCTTTCCTCTCTTTGTCCCCATCTCCCATATCCACTGTGTCTCTTCTGGACTGTCCCAAGTATTGGTCATCTGGGATGACTTCTGAGTACTCTGCAAAACTGAGGCAGAGCCAAGAAAGCTCTGGACACACCTGCTTAGCACTGCGCTCGAACACCACGTATTGCTGGCACTGGTCTAACCGCCGCTTCTTCAAGGTCCAGAAATGCAGCACGCGATTCTCCCTCTGTAAGAGCTCACTCAGAATGGCTGTGGGCAGAGGGGACACATGGTGGTCACAGGAGGCTCTGAGCAAACCCAACCAACCGCTCAGACCCATGGCCCAGGAGCCAGTGACTATGACTTCAAGCCTCCTTATGGGACTTATCTAGCATTAGAAGAAAGGAAGCAAACGCTGGGTACAGAAAGAATTTCCTGGAAGGGAGCAAAATTGAGGAGATGAGGGGGAGAGCCTGTTAATGAGGGTACCATCAATTAAAGGGAGAGGAATATGCCACTAGTGACTTACAAGTCACCCTGATTCTCTTCACACCAAAATTAGTCCTTGGTTGTACGAGACCTTGGGAAATGTCAGTCTCTAAAATAGCAGCAATGAACTCAGTGGGTCCCCAGATTCTAATGAGTGTGAATGGACTTTGACAGGACTCTCAGTCATTTTTGAGAGCTTGTTAGAGGAGGGACAGGAAATGAGCAATGGAGTAAGGGCCAGGGTCACTGTCTGGATAACATGCATCATAAGCCATGTTCTTGGCTCTGCTTGAGAGGTACATACAGAGAACATACAGCACTTTAACAGCAGTCTTGTTCTAAAACTTCTATTAGTAAGCACATAAAAAAGAATGAAATAATGCCTTTTGCAGCAACTTGGATGGAACTGAAACAGAAAACCAAACACTGCATGCTCTCACTTACAAGTGGGAGCTAAACTAAGGATATGCAGAGGCATAGAGAATGTTACCACAGACATTGGAGAATCAGAAAAGGGAAAGTGGGAAGAGGGGAGAGGATGAAAAATCATCTATTGGGTACAATGTGCACAGGTGGAGGTGGTGGGTATACTTAAAGCCCAGATTCTTTGCCACTATTCAAGGTAGCCATTTAACTAAAACCTATTTGTAACCCCCAAAGCTATTGAAATAAAAAAAAAGAAAAGAAAAGAAAGGAAAAGACACATAGGAATTATGTCTACATGTTGTCTCTAGGCCCAGACTTCCATGTTGTTCTGGATCTGATCATAAGAAAAGCTTAACAGTGTTCTCACATGACGTCTAACCATGTTAAATGAGGATATACATTAGGCAGTGGCACCAGTGGGCCATGGTGGGTGTTCAATTCATGTTGTTTCTCTCCCTACTGCTTCTGTTGTTACAGGAGTAGCTGGTTCCATGAATAGATTTCTTAAGTATTTTATATAGTATGTCCTATGTTGGAAGCAATCAAATTTATTTTATTATGCCTTCCTCCTGGTAACCATATTAGATAATAACAAAATACATAAAATAGTGATATGAATAATTAATATTTACTAAATACTCACTACATGGCAGGCACACGTTTTTATAATACCCCTCTCATCCCAACTTTACAGATGAGGAAACTGAGATTTAGAGAAAGTCTTAGAGAAAACTTAGGGAAGGTAACTTGCTCAGGGTCATTCAGATAAGAAGGAGTAGAGCTCAGATTTAGGCCAGGTTTGATTTCAGAACCTGAGTCCTTAGTTACTTTGACCTCTCACATAGACCTCTGGGGCTATAAAGTACAAATTACTGTGCTTTACAAAGTTGGTACAACCAAAAGTTCAGTGCTTGCACATGGAAGTTTTTATTGATTTTACATACTTTTCGTACTTCTTCTATCCACCCTCACACACGGGGTTGGCTCTCTAAGGATAGAATCTGTTTTTCCTCCATTAGGCTGAGCACTTTTATTGGTCCCAATTATTCACCCTTCCCTATATCCATGTCTTTATCATATAACATTTTAGATCCTTCCCAAGGAGGTAAAGTATACTTCCTCACTCCTAGACTGAACTCTGACTTGGCTGCATGACTTACTTTGGCAAATGAGTTGTTAACAGAGACAACACAAGCGGGGGCTTGAAATGTGCTTGTGGACTTGACCTTGCCCATCATACCTCTGCCATCACCATTGTAAGAACTCCTGGGTAACTGCTGTCCCTTTGACCCTGGTCCCAGAATGAATACATGTAGAGCAGACAAGACTGTCCCTGCATTGAAGGAGTCAAGCCAACCAGATTCTCAGCCTGAAGCACAAATGCATTGCTGAGCCTAGCCACGATGCTGCTCCCCAGACAATGCCAGCCACTTGAACAACAAACGCTTACAGTTGGATACCATGTGTTTTTTTTTTTTTTTTTTTGGTTGCTATGCAGCAACAGTTGCTCTCATAACAAAATCCAGAAATATGTGGCTCTGACTTTGGGGTCTACCAGCAGGTGAAGAGGAAACTGACATATAAGGAATTGTAGGTCCCTTCTCAGGTGGAAGCTTCAGTTGGGCAAGGTTGGAAAGAGAACCTGTTTACTTTGTCATTATGTTCCCTAGTCAGAGTTTTGTTCATTGCCACTCCCACCATGGTGTGGTTGAGAGAATCAACCCAGATCTTAATGATACAATTCCGGGGTTGTATATTAACGACTTTCAGGATTCCTCTCCTTCCCTTCTTGAAAGCTTTTGTATGGACCACAACCTGGTCTTGCTCCCAAGAAGATGTAGGCATCTCCTACTTCCTCTGGGTGCCTGCCACTCTTTAGCATAGAGAGGTGTAGGTGGAATATGCTGTCTCTCAACAGACAGCTGGCCTCGCCCAAGTTCCCATCTGCATTTGGAAGTCAGAACATATGATTTGAAATGTGCTGGAGGGAGCGGGTGATGTAATGCCAGCCACCCACAGGTCCCTGGACCACAAATAGAACAGCACATCTGGAAAAGGAACCCTGTTCCCTTCTCTCTGTAGGGAACTTTGATTTCTAGATTTAATTCTTTCCAGTGACCTCTCTTCTTTCCACATCTTGAGCTCTCTGAGTAGAGAGGGAAGCTTTTCCTGAGCCTTTCCCACCCCTCACTCCAAGTCAGCTTAGTCTCCCTCCTTAGCCTCCAGCTCCAGGGTTGTATCTCTCCACTTGGCAAGATGACATCTGCCAAACTTTTTAACCCACTAAAAGGCTAACTTCTATACAGAGTAATTCCACAGATAATAATTTAAGTTTAATGTGGTCAGATAGCAAGCAATTTTTGAAGGCTATGTATTTTTTTTATACGATCATAGACTTTATAGGATTCAGAGAGGTTTTTTTTGTTTGTTTGTTTTTTGTTTTTTTTGGAGTCAGAGTCTCACTCTGTCACCCAGGTTGGAGTGCAGTGGGATGCTCACGATTACCCTAGCATCAACCTGCTGGGCTCAGGCGATCCTTCTGCCTCAGCCTTTCAAGTAGTCAGAACTACAGGAATGTGCTACCATGCCCAGCCAATTTTTTGATATATTGTAGAGATGAGGTCTCACCAAGTTGCCCAGGTTGGTCTCGAACCCCTGGGCTCAGGCAATCCTCTTGCCTCGGCCTCCCAAAGTGCTGGGATTATAGGCTTGAGCCACCGTACAGGGCCCAGAGAGATATTAATGATGATCTAGGATACTACTTACTTAAATTGTATATGCAAACTGGTTGATGGGATTGGGCTAGGGGCATTTTCGCCAAAATGCAAGTTCTGACAAAATAGGTTGGGTGTGGCCTGAGATTCTGTGTTTCTTTCATGCTCTCAAGTGATATCAATGTAGCTAGTCTGGAGATCACAATTTGAGTAGCAAGAGTCTAGACCTCCCCTTACTTTTTTTTTTTTTGAGTTGGAGTCTCACTCGGTCGCCCAGACTGGAGTGCAGTGGC
>NW_007232203.1:127450-159209 GCF_000164805.1 Carlito syrichta | reverse complement strand
TCTCGAACCCGTGGGCTCAGGCAATTCACTCACCTCAGCCTCCCAAAGGCGCGGGATTACTGGCTGAGCCACCGAGCCCGGTTTCCCCTTACTTTTTTAAGTGAGAAAACTAAAGTTTTAAAAGTCTGAAGCAGTAAGTGACAAACCCAGGATTAGAACTTGGTTTTATAATTCTCAGTCCACATCTCGTTCCTACACTGTAAGTTACTCTGGTCTTACACTGTTCAATACATTAGCCATTAGCCATGTTTACCTACTTACATTTAAATTAATCATTTTAAATAAAAGTAAACATTTAGTACCTCAGTTGCACTAGCCAAGTTTCAAGTGCTCAATAGCCACATGTGACTAGTGGCTACTATATTGTACCATGTACATACAGGCAATATCCATAAGAAATTCCATCAGAAAATTTTGTGAGGCAGTGCTGCCCTAAACTCCAAGATAAATGAAAATGTTTGGGGAAATTCTATCCTTGTTTTTCCATTCCAGTTCTTAATGCATGTTAAAAAACTGACCATGAATCACACTGCCCACACCATCCCACATTATGCTTTTTCTTCTCCAAGGAGAAGAATCAGGAAATTTGAGATCACATGAAGACTAGGTACTCAGAGTATTATAGGGAGGGGCTGCCACTGAAGTGACCTGTGGCCTTGTAGGTCTCTTACTGACCTTTCACTTGTTGCTCTGGTCCCCGAGTGTGGCTGGCGACACTGGGCATGCTGACATTGTTCCTGTGGATGTACTTGAGAAACACCTCAGCATTCCGCCGTGCCAGGGTACAGGCCTGAGAGAGAAAAAGATATGAGGCTCCTATCCCAGCAGGTGTGTGGAATTCAAGACAGGGGAAATGGCATGCCCACCTTCCACTTATTAAGAGACTGGGGGCTTTGGGAATAATGAGGATTCTGAAGGAATCCAGAGAGAACAGAGCTCTGGAAATCACTTCTGGTTCATGGACACTCTAAATCCAGTTTAGGCACCTCACCCTTCTTAGCCTTCCTTTAGTCAAGTGAAGAATTACTCCCTGTGCCTCTACCTATTCCATCTCAGATAAAAATCAGGAATCAGCCATCCCTTGTCTACTCATATGTTGACTTGGCATTATTAATGTTCACTCTCATGTTGGTTTTCCTCTGCCTCCAGAGTGCCTCTTATATGACCACTGGTGCAAGCCCAGGGCACAAAAATCCACTTTAAAATTAGTTTGATTTAGACATGAACACGTAAGTTTGGTAAACACATCTAGTAACCAAACCTTCCAAATCTAAATGGAAATTACCAACATTTTTCAAACTTATTTGTCCAAGAAGTCTCCCTCACCCGAATAACACTAATAAACATCCTTTTTTTGGGAAATATCAATCTACATGAAGGACTAAGAGTTGCTATACTATTTCCTTTAAGACTCATATTGGCTGAGGGTAGTAGAGAGGGCAGATCACATTCTCCTTGTAGTACTGATGGATAGGACTGAGGCCCAGAGAGAGCAGGAGACAGGGAGTAATTCAGATCTGGAATCTAGGACTACTGACACAGTATTTCTAGTTTCTCTCAAGCCTATATGTTTTCTGAATTTCTCTAAAAGGCAGAATTTTTTCCCCCTGGTTGTAAAGTACTATATGCTAGTATACTAATTTTTAATTCATCATTTCAGAATAAAATTATCTTTAGATAAAATTGCTAAATTTTACATTGGGCATGGTGGTTCATGCCCAGTGTAAAATGCCAGCACTTTGGGAGGCTGAGGCAGAATGCTTGAGGCCAGGAGTTTGGGACCAGCTTGGGCAAGACAGCGAGACCTCCACCTCTACACATTTTTAATTAGCCAGGCATGGTGGTACATGCCTGTAATCCCAGCTACTCAGGAGGCTGAGGTGGGAGGCTCACTTGAGCCTAGAAGTTCAAGGTTGCAGTAAGCTATAATCATTCCATTGTACTCCAGTCTGGGCAACAGAGTAAGACCCTGTCTCTAAAAAAAAAAAGTTAAAATTTAAAACCTTGCTGTACTTAGTTTCTGATCCTACAGATTGTATAATTAAAATTTATTATATCATTAATATAAATATGGCTATAAAATTTTATAGTTTTCTGGTTATATAAAAAATTAGCAACAAAAGCATCTGGGATCTCTGGTAACAGCCTGCTGGTGAGTCTGTGAACTCAGAGGCTCATAAATATGGTGGTCTAAAGCTAGGGAACCTCAAATGTATAAACTAACAATTACAAATAAAAAGCTCAATATTCTATCTGTTGAGCATGTAATTTCCATGGTGATAGGGAGTTTCTTACTATGGTTTTAGCAATATATGGAAAACATCAGACCAGAGGGTTTTGTTTTTTCTTCTTCAAAATAAACATTTTCTTTTAACTTTATGAAGTATCTTTATAGAGCTATTGAAAAAACGTTAATGCTCTACTTAAATTGTTTTGGTTTAGCCTTTGTTTTTTAATAGGGTAGACTTTAAAAATCACTGTCAGCCCTGTGCAGAAGAATTTCTATTTAATCTTATTAGTAAGAGCTGATTACTAAGGGCTCTGACCAACAGAGGTGCAGCTACCAGATAGTTAGGAGGAGGTCAGGCAGAGGCCAGTTTAAAAAAAGAATAAAAATAAAGCTCAAAAAGGAGGTCAAGTTGAGAAAAATTCCTATTAAAAGAAAGGCAGTTAATTACAGAATTGAATAAAATCAATGGCAACATGTTAGGGTATAAAAATTCTCTTTTGTACTCTCAGAAACCTGAGAGGGAGCAGAACATAAAAGTCAGAGATTTGAGAGCAAATGGAGCCTTTAGATGAGCTTGACACAGAAGACTCTGTCAGCAAGAAGATCAAAGTCTGGGGAAGGAGTCTCCTGAGGATTGCCCACACCAGTCGAAAGTCTGTGCAGAGCTGGACTATGCATCCTCCCTAGAAAGCCAGGCCTCTACCAAAAAAGCCCCAAACAAGGCATTTCTCTCGTTCTTTTTTTTTTTTGAGTTGGAGTCTCACTCTGTTGCCCAGGCTGGAGCGCAGTAGCACACTCATGGTTACCCCAGTGTCGACCTGTTGGGCTCAGGCGATCCTTCCGCCTCAGTCTTCCATGTAGCTGGAACTACAGGTATATGTTAACATGCTCAGCTAATTTTTTTTTGATTTATTGTAGAGATGAGGTCTTGCCATGTTGCCCAGACTGGTCTCAAATCTGTAGGCTCAGGTAATCCCCTCACCTCGGTCTCCCAAAGTTCTGGGATTACAGGCTTGAGCCACCATGCCCAGTCACAATTCTCTCTTAATAAAGAAGAATAAACAGTGTTACGTATATTGGTAACTGATAATTGCTAGATTGAAAAATAGTGTCTAAATTTATTTCTTTAATTCTTGTCCTAAATTTGGCATCATTAATTTCAAAAAGGTTTATTTTAACAATGTTAAAATATATAATGATGCCTTATATCTTTCAATCAAAAAATAGTTTTATACACCAAACAACTGAGTGAAAGCATGTATTCTTCTCTATTAACAATAACCATGGGATATCAGGATATTCGAACATGGCAGCAGTAGTAATGGTATATCCTAATTAACTATACAAACAAGTGCTAAGAGAGAAACGAATGTTGTGAGCGTAACCTTTCAACCTTTCAAATTAACCAGTCAACAATCTTCTCTACAATCCTTTCTCCCCTGTAGAGAAGAGGTTAGAAAAAACAGGAGCATAGGAAGCCCATATGAAGTATGAAGTTATGACGTTCTGGAAGTTCTGAAGCTGTGTATGTGTGTGTGTTTGTGTGTGTGTGTGTGTGTGTGTGTGTGTGTGTGTGTGTGTGTGTGAGAGAGAGAGAGAGAGAGAATAAAGCGGAAGTCTGAGCTTTGCATGACAACATGCTCTGACCTTAAGAAAGGCCTCCTTTTGTTCCAAATGTTTGCTGATGAGTGGAATGACATGGTCGATCTCTGCTGCTGGCCCCAGTTTATCTCGTCCACCACACCAGTCCTCATCTCTCCGGTATTCTTGCTCTAAGCTTTCCAGGACACTACATACCTATTGAATCATAAAATAAAAGACTTAGTATATTAATCGATCAGAAAGTATTCCTTGAGGTCCTTCAGCCTACAGAGTCCTATGCAAGTGATATTTTTCATTCAAAGTTCAGTTCATTCAAAGTTCAGTTTGCAGATTTTAGAGTATGCAGTACCCCTGGGAGCTCTAAGAGAAGTTCAGGAGGCAGAGAGTTCTGTGTCTGAAACTCAGGAGACATTATGACTAGAGAAATTTTGGAATCATCTTATAGGGGTTGATGACATTACCTAGGAATAATATATAGAGTAAGAAAGGAAGAAAAACTAGTATTTTGAGGGGTTCAAGGTGTTTTAAAGTATATTATATTGTTATAACCTTACAAAAACTCTGTTAATTAGGTAGAACAGAAAATGAGGTTTGGAGAAGATACCTGATTTGCCTAATCATTTGTACTTGTCCCATTGTAAGTAGTCTCAAGCAGAGGTAAAGGAGAAATTTGCCTAAGTTGCATGATTTATGGACCACACATGAATGTCATCTTTCCACTTCCCTGGGGGAAAATGTCTCAAAGTCCTACCATAAGGCAGTAACATTTCCAGGCCCTCTTTTACAAAATGTACATTTCCTTCAGAAAGTTAATGAATTTGGGTTAACCTAAAAGATAGCTATGAAGCTTTTCTTTTCTAAAAATGCTGAAGGATCATACTATGATCTTATAAATGAACTCAGAAGAGAGCAGAAGCATTTTGAAAGGGGTTTGGAGGAAAAGTTAGGTAGAACAACAGAGTGGGAAACCTAAGTAAGGCAGTCTAGTATTGGGACCCAGGAGAGGATTTAGAAAATAGAAACTCATATTCCTATACAGTTGACCCTTTGTAGCTGTGGGTTTTACATCAATGGATTTAACCAACCATGTATAAAAAATATTTGGAAAAAAATACAACAATAAAAATTAATACAAATAAAAACAATGAGGTATAACAACTGTATATATTTATATATTATTTACATTGTATTAGGTATTATAAGTAACCTAGAGATGATTTAAAGTATAGGGAAGAATGTATGTAGGTTATATGTCAGTACTCTGTCATTTTATATCAGGGACTTGAGCATCTAAAGAGTTTGGTATCTGCAGAGGGTCCTAGAACTAATACCCTATGGGATGTCAAGGGATGACTGGACTTTCTTTCCATAGACTTTGATTACTTGCTTAGATATAGCACCAGGAGAAAGCAGGTAGATCTATCCTTGATCTCCTCTGAGAAAGTCATTTCTTAATAAAATATGTTTTTGGATAGGACATTCATTGAGTTACGAATGGGCTGAAAGATGATCTGAAATCTGTCCCAGGTAGAATTTGCTTCCTATATCATGTGAAGGTCTGTCCCTGAGCTCTAGGTGACTTCTCTAGTCACATTTCTAGCACCACAATTCTATACAAGGCATGAAAGCATGCAAGCAGGCTCTCGTCTTGAGATAAAACAGAGTATTTGAGATTTGTCACATGACTGAATTGGACTTCGAACCAAACAGTTTGAGAGTTGAAAGAAATGAAAAGATTATTAAGTATAAATTCTTTAATTTAACAGGTGAGGAAACAGAAATCCAGAGGGGTAAAGTAACCATTGACAAGGTCATTTCAGGGTTAAATTTCCTGACTCAATCCAGTATTCTGTCCCCTTCACCATCTTGATCCATCTTAAATTAAAACTTGTATATGATATTAGACAGAGACTAAACCATATTTTTCCATATTCAGCTATCCAACACCCTTTGTTGAAAGGACTTTACTCATTGAAGTGCTTTGTCAAAAACTGCCTGAGGATCTACTTTTACTACCTTTATTCTTCTTCATTGTGCTTCTTACACCAATACCATTCTGTCTTGTGCTGTGCAGTTTTAGAATATGTTTTTAAATTGAGTAGAGTAACTCCTCCAACTTCTTTCTTCCTTTTCAAGATTGTTTTGGGTATTCTAGGTTGGTTCTTTGCATTTTACTTCCATTGAAATTTAGAATCAACATATCAACTTCTACAAAATAAAGCTTGCTGGGACTTGATTGGGATTGTGTTGTATCTACAGATCAACTGGGGAAGCTCTTTATCATCTTAGTCTGCTGCTCCCCACCTTTGTGGCCATCAAAGGCATCATTCCTCTGAAACAACAGAAAGAAGTACTGAGAGAAGGTATGGAGTCCATGACACTAGCTGCAGGGCCTTCTGATGGGTTATATTTGCACCGAGGCAGACTTTCCTATGGTCCCTCTAAATCACCCAGAGGAGAATGATTATCTGATCTAATTCTACCAGGGAATGATTCAAATGAGGAAACTATTTTACAGTGAATAAAATTACTCCTGTTTTAAACCTCTGTTTCAAGAAAATAATTCCATCACAGTACCCAAATATTTTTAAAAATCTGTACATATTGCTGTACAGATGCAATGGTAACATCTTTATTGCCCTGCTGTTTGATCTCCTGCCTTTTCTCCCATAGCAGCAACATCTTACCAGTTAGGCTCCTGGTTCATCAATGATAAAGAACTGTGCTTCCTCCATTAGCCTAGGAGCCCCATGAATGAAAGAGCCGTATGTTGTTCAAGCAGTGCATAATATCTGATTATGGTATTCAGCAAATATTCATTCTCCTCTTCCAGTCTTCACAGGAGGTATTGCTGCCTCATTGATGTTGGCTTGGCCATGTGATTTGTTTTGGCCAACGAAAATGTTAGAGAATATGAAACAAGCAAAGACCTGAAATGCATTTGCACAGTAGATTTTGAGCTCCTGAAACTCCCACCTTTAACTTTAAATGTGCCTCAGATAGCTTCTGGTCAAGGAGGACAAGAGATTTCGGAACATATCTAGGCCAAATCTGTAGCTTAGAGTCTAGTTCTACTAAGCGTGATCAAGATCAATTGAACCTCAGATACTTAAAAATAAATACTTACTATTTTATTATTTTTCATTTTGGAGGGACTGGTTCTTTATTTTAAAAAGACACTTGTCAATATACAGCATCGAAACAGATAATGCTATAGGTTTATCTTTCTCTTAATTGGCCTGGAAGAGACCATACTAAAGCCAATAAGCTGCAGGATATACACCTTAGAGACCTCATAGAAACCTTACCAAAAAGTGGGGACTGGGTATGGAAAGAAACTTCAAAGATCAGCACACTGCCACCCCACAAGTTACAGAGCTTTCACGGCCAGATGTGGTGGCCCGAAACCCAAAGAAACCAAAGTTTCAAAATAATATAAAATGTAAAAAGTTTTGTACATAAATTCTGCAAGATTTCCCCAACACTGGCTGATACAAAAGCACAACGAGATGGCACTTTTAGAAACAGAGCTTCAGACCCAGAAAAGGGTAATGAGATGCCATTCATATGGCTAAATCAGTGGCAAAATCAATTGAGAAGGCAGTAAACATAGGTCAAAAATTTGATCTTAGAGATCTCACCATCTTAATTTGGTCACTTCTAATGAAAAAAAAAATATTGCATAGTAAACAGATTTAAATCCTTTTCTATAAATTAAAAAAATCCATTTCTATGGGGGAAAACATGTTAATAGAAACAAGAGTACAGTACCAATTTATAAAAGACAAATTACATAGATGCTTATTACCATTTTATTGAGGGTCTTTTACATGGGTATTGGAGTAGAGTAAATATCCCATGTATGCTTAGCCTAGAAACACCTAGCATTTGGGTAGACACTTGTCAATTAAGATTAAGAACATTCGGTTATGTGAGAAAATAATATATGGGCATCAGATGAATACTTTTTCTAGCTTATCAGAAATCCGGACCACATGTTCATAACTGGTATTCCAAATAGAACTAATCAGCTTCCCATTTTAGTAACGTAGAAGGAATTATAATTTTCTGAACAGTAGTATTGACAATGAATCAATCTGGTGCCAAACATAGGAACTTGATTGTGAAGAAGGAAAACATCACCACTTAATATTATAATGTGGTTAAGGTCATGTGTGAAGATGTGAGTGTTCATTAAGTTATCCTATATCTTTGTAAACATGCCACTGTTTACCAGTGCCTTCTGAAACACGTAGGTCATAATAAATATAGCATCAAAGCAAAAAGAAAAAAAAAAATATTGTCCAAAGATACCTTATAGCTGAAAACCTAAAAAGCACATTTTTGCTGTTTTGGCTAACTCTGGAATCACCCTTCTGGTTTGATTGATACTTTGTACAAGGCAACAAAGTTTCCCACAGGGGAGTCTTGCCCAGAGCTCTGTTTGGTTCTCAGTAAGGTAGGTCCATACTTTTTTGCCTCCTCCATGGAGAGGGCAATATACACTAAGCTGAAAAGTCCCCTTCCAAAAGCGAAAAAGGGATTAGATTGCTGCATCAGAAATGTGGAATTATTTGAAATGTTTTACAAATGGTTGCTATAAAACAACAAAAAAGGTAATTACCAAATGTGTACATCACAACACGCTTTTAAAGGCATTTTGCATTGTGCTCCCATTCCCTTAAATGTTGTTCCCAAAGGTGTTCATGCTGCTCAGTCTCTAGCTCAGCTGGAATTTCTGGGAAGAGGCAGAGATGGTTTGGTGGAAAAGACGTGGGGTATGGAACAGACAGCAGAAAGGAGAAAGCAGTCTTCTGGTTAAACATCAGCTCTCAGTTTAAAGGTCAGCTTCAGGCAGGCTGGCCTCAGGCTGAGTTGGGGCTGGATAGAGGAGCTGTGGCAGGGTGGGACTGGGGTGCTCTACACCTCATTCAGGTCAAGCAGAGTCTGGTCCTGCATCCTTTTCATACAGAAGGTGCTCCTCTTTGGTGCATTCCAGTTTATCTTTCTTTTTTTTTATTTTTTATTTTTTTGAGTTGGAGTCTCATTCTGTTGCCCAGACTGGAGTGCAGTGGCCACTCCCGGCCACCGCAGTCTCGACTTGCTGGGCTCCGGCGATCCTTCCGCCTCAGCCTTCCAAGTAGCCGGAATTACAGGTGTGAGCTACCATGCCCGGCTGATTTTTTGATTTATTGTAGAGATGAGGTCTTGCTGCCCAGGTGGGTCTCGAACCCGCGGGCTCAGGCAATCCACTCACCTCAGCCTCCCAAAGGTGCGGGATTACAGGCTGAGCCACCGAGACCGGCTGCAGTTTATCTTTCAAATCATCAATTGTCTTTTCCAGCTTGGCTATCGATCTCTCAGTAAACTCAGCACAGGTTTCTGTCTCCTTAGGTTTATTGGTAAGAATCTTGATCTCTTCCTCATATTTGTCTTCTTTTTGAGAGTACTTTTCTGTAGCAGTACTCAGACACTTTGGGCTCTGGTACACCAATCTGATCTGCTCATCCATCTCTTGCAATGGAACTCTGGCCAGCTCGGCTCATTTCTCTGTGAAAGCCAAGTCTCCTTCAATAATCACCAATTTATGATCTACCTTTTCATACTTCTGTCTGCCTATTCTGCAATGTGTTTAGCTTCTTTGAGATATATATTTCTATCTTTTCTTCATCTTTTAAGGCCTAATTTTCAATAGCCCTTGTAACTCTCTCACTCTCATCAGCAGCTTCCTCCACTTCTTCCAGCTTTTGCAGAGTAGTGGCCAGGCACTCCTGAGCACAGTCCAGCTCCTTTTGGACTGGCTGGATCCCATGGTTTAAGGAGACCATCTCAGCCTCAGCCTGCTCCCTGGCCTGCCTTTCTCTCTTTACCTCCTGCTGCAGGCATTTGCCTCTTTCCTCTGTGTCATCACCTCCTGCTGCAGAAGCTGGATTTTGCACTTCACCATCTCGATGGGGGTGACTCCAGCCATGGTGACCACCCACCTGCTGCTCATGTTCCCGTTCCTGCCTCCTCTGCTTGGCATTGCAGTCACTTCTGATCTACTTGTTATTTTATATCACTGAGTTTTAGGGTGGTTTGTTACTTAGCATTATTGTGCTAAAAGCTGACTCATTCACTGTTCAAAGCTAGCATTCAGTATATGCCCAATTTCTACTTCATCACCTCCATACAGACCTGAAGAGTTTGAGACATTGATGAGAAACAAATCACATGGTCCAGCACTCAGATGGAAAGGGTTATAAGGAAGCCAACTGTAGTGTTTCCACAAACCACTCTTCTATTCTCACAGGTTAGTACCGAGAAGACTGGCTTTCTATTGAAATGGGTACTATACATTTGCACAGTGAGGCAGAAAACAGTCCCCTATCCACCTCAGCCCCACTCGACCCACAGCCTTCGCCTCACCTGTTCAGAAGTTTTGTAAAAGGCCACAGAGGCATTGACCAATTTTAGCCGGTCTTCCATCTTCAGCATGAGCTGCTGCCAGTGGAGGGCCACCTTCTCAGCACATTCCCGGATGGCGTCAGCATCATAGTGGCCGGCCTGGAGCAGCGCCTCGGCTTTCTGCTGTACCTGCAGGGCGCTCTGGTGCGTCTTCTGCAAGGAAGTGGCATGAAAGAGGGACTGGGCACAAGGGGAGGAGAGAGAGGTCCGTGGGAACAACCCAGGCGTGGTATGGGAGGGGGTGGAGTGAGGCGTGAGTGGAAAGATGCAGAGAAGTTAAAGAGCTTTAAATGACTGATCCATTTTGTCATGACGATTAATACATTATTGTTTTTAAAACATAGTTTTTAAAAAGAATATCATACATTTTTGCTAATCTCAGGACCCTGACTCCTGCCCACATTCCTTTTACTTGTATCATTCTAGACTTTAAGGACATTTCTGTGATAGAGAAACAGAAGTTGTGCATCAATCTGCTCTCTCATGGGTTCATAAAATAGTTATACTTCCTTTACAAACCTAATTGTAAAATTGTCCATCCTTGAGTTTTCAAAGGAGGTTACTATTGCAGTCCCATTTTACAGATAAATATAGCACATTAAAAAAAACCAATCTCCATGTCATACAAATCACAGCTAACAGTGAAATAATTTCAAACACTAGTAGTCAGTTGAAAAGGATTTCAGTCAAAGGAATAAGCTTGGTGGGTTAATATAGTTAAAGACTAACCTCTCACATCAGCCCTTAACTACTTTACCAAGGAGCAGAGCAGTGCACCACAACATCTAATCCTTACATTATTTGCATATCACTTTAGGAGAGAGCATATTTGTAGAAGATTTATTTTCCTGATGCTTTCTGAGTCAGGTTAAATGTGATTTGTGTTCTCTGAGTTCACATTAACTGTAGGAGGTAGGGAGAAATGTGGTGGCAGGGAGAGATCCAAATGGAATTAAAATGTAGCAAGAAAAAGTACAGATGAAGATGGCCCATATGAGAATGTTAAGAGTCCCACTGATTTGAAAGAGCTAATATCATCCCAATCTTGACTAGTGGAATTGTTCCAGCCTAATGGTGTAGTACCAATCTGGACTTTGCACTTTTAGGAAAGTATAGCTCAGCTGGCAGTGAAAAGGGACAGCTAGAACCCAGTAACTTCCTCCAGAATTATTTTCTGCTCTTCTTTTTTTTTTTTTTTTGAGTTGGAGTCTCACTCTGTCACCCAGACTGGAGTGCAGTGACCGCTCCTGGCCACCTCAGCCTTGCCTGCTGGGCTCTGGCAATCCTTCTGCCTCAGCCTTCCAAGTAGCCGGAATTACAGGCGCGCGCTACCACTCCCGGCTAATTTTTTGATTTGTTGTAGAGATGAGGTCTCGCCAAGTTGCCCAGGTGGGTCTCGAACCCGCGGGCTCAGGCAATCCACTCACCTCAGCCTCCCAAAGATGCGGGATTACAGGCTGAGCCACCGAGCTGCCCTTCTTTTTGGGCAGCAATTCTGGGACAGTTCCCATGAGTGAATATATTCAGCACTCCCTTGCTCATTTCCACCTGAACTTTGCCTGATTCCCACCACATTGACCCTTCACCTTCATCCCAGACTACAGTCTACAAATGTCTATTTTCCCTGGTCTCTCCCTGACCTTTCGACTTCTCTTGACTTTTTCCTGAATCTGTTCTTAGTGTTAGCTATGTTAGCCTGACCTCTTCTAGCAGCCTAGATTCCTCTATTCCCTTGCTTTCTCACTGAGTCAGCTCTTCATTCTGATGACTGTATCAGCCCTCAGGTTCCTAATTGGTGAACACAGAGAGATAAAGTAAGCCAGTAGGCAGAAACGATTTACTACAAATCCCTGGGTTTCTCTCTCTGTTTTACTTATTGGCACCATTTTCTTTTCCTGTCTCCTAAATGTAGAGGTACCAAGGTCAGTTCCTGTTTACTATTCACTTCTGCAGAGCTCTCATCTATTCCCTTGGCTTCTATTATCTTCTCTCTGCAGATGACTTTCCAGTCTACATCTCTTGTCTAACATCTGACCCTTCTCTCTAATTGCCTTCAGGTACAAGGGTGAGTTGTTTGCATACCTCTTACCCTAGTGAACAGCACTGATTTAGTTTATCTAGCTGTCTGTCCCATGTTAGTCTGCTACAAAGATACACTTTCAGTAAAAATGTCTTTTCTAGAGAGAGGAGGGGCCCACATCAGTGAATGGGAAGGGCTTTACTGCTATATAAAAGTCTCTACCTCCTACCAGATAACTCTAGTTCCATGGCTGAAACTAAACTTCTCAGTCTCTTTAAAATGGGTTTCCCATGGTAACTGCCACTTCTGTTGGTCCTTCCTTCTCCCTGCCATCTAAGATTGCAATCTTGACATCATTCTCACCTGCTGTTCCCCACTTCCCAATCCCAGTCCAGACATCATTGATTCATACATAGACTTTTCTTTCATTTCTAGTCCATCAAATTCATCCTTTACATTTCTAACAGATTCATTTAATTCTCTATAAAAGAAAGTGATTGTATTAGGTGAGTTCTAACATCCTTTCCAGCTCTAAAACTCATTTTATGCCATGACTGTCACTTCCTTCTCTCAATTAAAGCCTTCAGTGATTTCCCAATTGCTAGGAAATTAAGTCCAAACTTTGGAGGCTGTCATTAAAACCCCTTTATCACAATGTGGTCCCAAACTACTTCTATAACATTGTCATCTACTACATCCTTAAAAAACCCTTCGAAAACACATCATGCAGTTCTTGCTTTTGCTGCCTTCATTCTTCCTGCCTTTAATGAATGCTTCCAGTCTCTCCCCATCTATGTTTTAGGGTCTATCCTCCTTCAAGGAGGACCTTTTGGACAGCCTGAGACTCACTGAATACTACCCTCTTCTGAAGTCCTATGTCACTAATCTAACACTTGACTGATTTTCCTGAGTGAGACTGTGAGACTCTTGAGCCAAGGGCAGTTTGAAAAATAATTTAAATAACTGTCATTTATCCAAGGGTATACTCTGTGTTGGGAACTGTGCTTATCCATATATTTTCTAGTTCTCCTAACACTACCACAAGGTGAATATTATTCCCATTTCACAGATTAAGGAAATGAGGCTCAGCTGGCTAAGTGATTTGCTCACAAATATACAACCAAAGAAGTGACAAAGCCAGGAATAAGACTCAGATTTGACCTTTTCCCAAACCTATATTCATTCTACTATATCACACCACATCATTTTATATCTAGCAATTAAACAGTATCTTATAGTACTTCATTCAGAGAAAGGGTTTACCAAATGAACATTAGTGATTATGATAATTATCTGGCCTCTTCTCATCTCAATATATGAAACCAGCATATAATAACTATCATAAACCTGTTATTATGTCTTTTTCTCTAAGAATGAAGTAGTAAGCTTGATTTTGCTATAATTTATACTATGTAATAAATTATCTTTCTTACTTTAAAACTCATTATTATTATCTAATAGTCCTGGGAGCACCTTCCTCCTTTAATTTTCTAAATGATAAATTCTTGTCCATGTGATATAATCTTTGTTTGCTAAGCTTAAATCATTATTTTGCATTTATTTATACTCTCCATTATCTAATCCTATTGGGTGCTATATCTCTGAGACACAGATTATCAAGGACATTAATATTTAGTAGGAGTATACAGAAGAAAATGGAACTGAATCAGTTGAATTTATTATCCAGTTTTAACTACTTCTTCTGGCATAACACTTATCCTTAAAATGTACAAGAGGATTTCAACAGAAACAGATTTTGAAATTTAGCTTGTCTCTACAAAGTTCATAGTTCCCGAAGATACATCAGTCACCTCTTGGATAATAATATAGGTTTGCTTGATAAAGCTAAATGTCTTCTAGGTGCTGTGTACTGCCTTCTATTCTGAGTGGCTCTGGGGAAGTTTTCCTGAAACCGTGACTACTTTAGTTAAAAATCTGGACCTTCCATGAGAAGACCAAAACCTTCAACCTGATGAAGTCACCCAAAGTAGGGTTAGCAGACATCCTAGTTTGTCTGACTGTTCCAGTATATGCCTATTTTTCTGGTTTAGTTATTAATAATTCACTCCTCTACTCATTTAAATAATGAATTATATAATCATTCTACCGATTGCTATTTTATTTTCCCTTATGGAACTCAGAGCTCTTTCGTAGGGTCTAAGTAGTCAAATTGTGCTTCCCACCAGCAGTCACTGTCAATACCTCCAGTAACACTGTCAAAATGGCTTAGGACAAACCAGACTACTTTCACTATCTTTAAAATTGCTTCAATTCTACCTGGCATATTTTCCTCTTGATGCAGAATCTAGTCTAAACTGAGAGAAGACCAAGCCACCTGGAGAAGGAGCATATGTTGAAATTCTGGTTCTGTTCCTCTCATTGCTACTCTAGCCATGCTGCAGACTCTGCCCACCTTCCAGTCCCAAGATAGTCTGGAAATCCATCTGCTCCGCCATGCCCTATAGAGACCATAGACACCTAGGAGTGGCCTATGTATCTGAATCAATTCCAAGAATATTTATTCAAGTTGTACCTATAGAAACCCAGACCTGATTAGGAGATGCTTATGAGGCCAGGCGCAGTAGCTCAAGCCTGTAATCCCAGCACTTTGGGAGGCCAAGTGAGGGGACTGCCAGAGCCCATGGGTTCTAGAACAGCCTGGACAGCTTGGCGAGACCTCATCTCTATAATAATAATTTAAAAAATTAGTTGGGTGTGGTAGTGCATGCCTGTCATTCCAGCTACTTGGAAGGCTAAGGTGGAAGGATCACCTGAGCCCAGCAGGTCGATACTGGGGTGGCTGTGAGCATGCCACTGCAATCCAGCCTGGGTGATGGGGTGAGATTCTAATTAAAAAAAAAAAAGGAGATGCTTGTGCTTGGTGAGCCTCTATTATATAGGGATGAAAAGGCATCTGATACAAATTAATAGATATTGCATATGCAGCCATGTGGAATTTAGTCATTTCAATAGCCCTATGAATATATTTACCCACTCTTTCCCACAAACTCATTGAAATGCTAGAACATGTTATAACACTTGGTCTTACCTGTCCAGTATTTGATTAAGGAACTGGACATTTAATCGTTTGACAGGGTATGTAAACTTCTCATTCAAGATAAATAATGAGGAAGTGTGGCCAAGAGCTGTTTTCTTTCTGCCTAGTATCACTCATAACTTTGTGCCATGCCTCCAGTCTGACTGTCCAACTTTCATTTTCTTCATTGTTGTCTATGACTATGGGAACTTTATACCATTGTGTATCTGATTCTTGATTATAACCCCAATCCTGATTTCTCCTTTATAGTGAATAGTCCTTAACACTATGATATGTGCGTATGTCACTAAACTGCAATAGAGAGAGCTGATGATAATAAAACTTATCTCCTCTGGTTAGTTTCTCTTTAGAAAATGAATTGTTCATACTGTGTGTCCAATATACACTTTATTTTTAAATCTCAAATCCCAGACAAATTCTAGTACTAGTAATGGTTCCTAAGAAAATATCATGCATCTTAATACTATGTTTACATATCCAAGATGATTTCTAGGAAATTAAATGGCTGAATTTGATCAATGCTAGTTTAAAAATGGCTAGCAATCACTTGGTTACTGTATGAAAAATAAGCAGTAAAAATTTTATTATTTTGCCATCACTGTTGTGGAAAATTCTCATTAACAATCTTTTTTTTTTAGTAGAAGATAAACACTTTTGCATTGCTTACATACTCAGAAGTGGGTTGAACTCTACACTGAACTACAAGTTATGAGTAGCTTTGAAGCTTTCACATTTCTTTTCCCACTGGTATTGAACTTATTTTATTTTTTAATATAGTTCTCATGTCCCATTTCCTATTCTTTTTCCCATACCACTTTAAAGTAATCAGTTCAAGTCTCTTTGGGAAAGAGAATGTCCTAGTAAAGAGGATAATTAAAGGTACTTAAAGGAAGGCAAAACTTATATTAGATTACCATAAATGAAGTTTTATTTTTAAATAGCTTTTTTAAAAGTCCCTGTTGGTGAACTTCTTCTGGTTGCAGTTTATTTTTAAAATATGACTTTTGCCAGCATTACTGAACAACTACTTTCAGTGAGGTAAACTATCTGGTGCAATCTGCTCCGATGCTCATTATCCTTGTATTGACAATGACAACAGTATCTAAGTAAAATATGTAAGCCAAATGTTTAAAAACAGGATAATTTGCAAATGACTTTTGCGTGACATTTCCTTACATAGGACATAGGTCTAGAAGGTATTAAAAAACTCAATGTATCGGTAGCCTTAGAAGTTGAAGGTGCCAATAAGTAACAGAGATTCTCATTTACAGTGTGAATACTTGTCTTCTAATAGCGGGTCTCCTTTGGGGGAGGGATGAGCCCCTGTAATTACTTCCCTATCAATTCCTGAGTAATAGGGAGGTTACCTGGGCCATTCCACTAGATAGAGTAAGGGCCTCCCCACCTGAAGAAATGCCCACACCTCACGGAATCACCTTGCCTGAGGCACAAAACAGAAAGGAGAAGAGAGGACAGTGCAGTCAGATTTGGGTGTTACCTCGATGGCCAGTTGGAACTGCTCGTGTTCCCGCTGCAGCTGCTCTGCTTCGGACAAAGAGCTGGCATTGACCAGGCTGGCATTGAGCATTGACTCTCCATTGCGGATCCATCCCAGAACCTAGGGAGTTAGGAAGAGCACAGTAGTAAATGGTTTTCTGCAGCTTCCCCAGAGTTACTGCCTTCTCTGATGGGTACTTGAGTCAGAGCATTTGCTATCTTTTATCCAGACAGGAAGGGTCTAAATAACTGAAATGGGTGTCTCTTCAATCTTGCTTTGCACCCTGTGCCAGAAGGTATTTATTTCAGGTATCAACTTCATTCCCAGCTCCGGGTCTTATCTCTTCTCCTCATCACGCTGTCTTAATTTCCTCACCCACTTAATCTGGTTGTACAGTATTTATGTCTGTTTTTATGTCTAAAGTTTCTTCTGGAAGATTGGATGGTATAAATAAATAAATTCCATCTGTGGGTATCTTTTTTCTGTTTGATAAGGCGCAGTTCAAGTAACAATAATTTATTAAACTCTTTCGTACCTAATCACTCCTGCCAGAAACAATCTCTTCCTCACTGAGTGCAACCATATCATTGTATATGCACCACCTTTAAGGCATTCACCACAGACTGCCTGGTTCAGTTATTTCAACTTATGTTTTTATCTCCCCTTAACACATAAGGTTCCTGAAGTCTGGGAAAATATATTAGCCATATTTTATTTTATTATTATCTTTTGAGTCAGAATCTTATTCTGTTGCCCAGGCTGGGGTGCAGTGGCACCATCACAGCTCACTGCAGCCTCAACCTCCTAGGCTCAGGTGATCCTTCTGCTTCAGCTTCCCAAGTAGCTGGAACTACAGGTCCACAGCACCATGCCTGGCTAATTTTTTTTTTTTTTTAAGAGATGAGGTCTTCCTATGCTGCCTGGGTGGTCTCAAATTCCTTGGCTCAAGCAATCTTCCCACCTTGGCCTCCCAAAGTACTGGGATTACAGATGTGAGTCACCTCACCTGGCTACTAGTCATATTTTAATCTCACATGGCACTTGGCATATAATTGGGAAGGTAATGTTTTCAAAATAATGGTCACACCTGAACAGTGGGTCACACCTGAACAGTGGGTCCAACTTCATATACCTTGAAAAGTAGCAAAGAATAGACAGGTTTGAGCTTTGGGAGGCAAACAACCCCAAAAAAGGAGAAAGAAGAAATAAAATAAGCAAAACAGCATGCATAATCCATATATTGGATCATCAAGAAAAGGGAGAAAAAGTTATAATGGACTTAAATTATTTAGAGGCTAAGGCTAGGCTCAATACAATTTCTATGTGACCTTAGTGAGGACTGGTGGAAAGAAAACTCAGCTAGTGAATATTAGGATAGAAGAAGAAACAGCTGACACTGTCTAGACAGCTCTAGCTGAAATGGAGATGTGGCAATTATCCAGCTAACTAGTCAGCACAAATAATCCAACTGGAAGAGTTAGGCTCTGAAAACCTACCTGGTGTCTGGTCACCAGAGCACTGTCAAATGTTTTCTTTATTAGGGAGTGTGAGAGTTTGCTTGGAGAGGAAATAAAAATTCTGAAATTTCAAGATCAGTATACCATCCGTTACTTCATGCCAAAGGAGAAGACACCACAATCTGTTTCAGAATTGCTTTCAGATTTTTCTCCCCTCAACTTCCTCAAATTGCACAATTAAAAAATACTAAGCCCAGTTTCCTGCTCCATAACTCTCATAGGCATCTCTCAAATTTCATCCCTGGGCAGAAAATGACTGATGCCTTATTGTGCATGATAACATTAGGGCATAAGTCCTGGTGAAGTTGGGCTATTTGGATTAAGATGTTCAGTCAAGGCCAGGCTGGCAGATTGTGGATGAGAAGCAATCTGTAAAGCAGTTAGTTGCAGGAAAGAGCGTTCGTGTGAAATCCCTGTTGCCATTGATGGACTGTGGTTGGCTGGCTAGAAGTGCCAATGATTTCAAAAGTTGCCTGTAAGTTTGGGCACATGCATTCATAGACTACATGCCCAAATGCTTCATCTCTTTGGGAAATGGAGCTCATAATGTCCCTCTGCTGTGATTCATTGCATTTTGTTTGGTTTGGAGATACATTTGAGGATATCAGAGAAGTAATTTCTCCATGTGCATCACAAATCAATGCTTGTGGGGCAATTTGACTCCCTTTGGGCCTCCTGAGTCTTGCTAGAATATTTTTTTTCCTCTAGCTTCAGCCAACAGGAAACATCAGTTATGGCCGCGGTGGTGGGAATCCCTATTTACCAGCTTTCTCATTTAGAAATATGATGGGTTTCAGTACCTACTTTTAAAATGCTATCATATCATATTCTTGTTCATTTTTGTTTCCTAAATATTGATAATAAAAACTTTCTGGGACTCTAGAGTGGGAGATTTGATTTTAAGAAGATAAAAATGCATATCCATGGCTTAACTCCAGGGTGGGACTGATCCCTATGAATGAGTCAGTCCTGGAAGTAAAACTAGCATAGGATAGAAATAGTATAACATTTGTAGTCAGAATATCTGGGCTTTGGTACTTACCTGGTAAAACCATTTAACCTCTCTAAACCTCAGTTTTCTTATCTGTAAAATAAGTATGATTGTACCTTCCCTTTCTGCATTACAGGGTTAATGCAGTGTACTATAAAAAGTAAAGTCTCATGACTATGATGGTTTTGGTGGGGCATTTTAGTTTGGAGTGAAGCTGGGTAATACTGAGATTGTTCATTTATACCTCTCCCAATGAGAAGAGAAAAAAATTAGGAATATTAAGTTTTGTTTCAGAATTAGTATGAGCTTATTGGCATATTTGGATGTGATATAGGTTCCTTAGTTGTTTTGTCATCATTGTTCTTTGTGTTCTGATCACTGACAACCCTTATAGGTATAATTTTCTATTATCGGTATCTTTTAGCTTCCTGGTTCATAAAACTGATTATTCTTCTCCAAGAATACAAATGTGTGAGAGTTAGTAGGAGAAATATCATAATTAAAATGTGAAGATGCTGGTTCTGCTAATCTAGCACTGTGTGACCTTGGAAACATCATTTAACCTTTCAAAGGCTCAGTTTTCTCATCTGTAAAATGTGAACATTTTCCTCGCCTAAAGCATAGGATAAAGATAAAATGATATAATTAATGCAAAAGTTTCTTTAAAACCATAAGATGAACATTTACAGTGATCAATCATTCTAGGCAACAATTTACCCAATAGGTTAGTGATCTTTAAAGGTCATTTCCAGTTCTAACATTCTACACTTCTTTCAAAATTCAAAGAGCATCCCTACATCCATAGGTCATTAGAGAAAATTAGTTATGTAGAAATGGAGGACTGAAAGAATATCACTGCTTGGAGATTGAAGAGCTAAGTCAATAATTCAGCCTAGTCCGAGCTTAGAGGAGGAACTGAAAATGGAGACCTATTTCTTCCTTAGGCCAAGGAAGCTCAGATAAGCCCAAGTCAGAAGAATGGATTTACATAACTGGATGGGGATGTCCACAAATGATGCTGCCATTTAAGTCTGGCAGGCTGGGCCTTGTAACCATGTAGCCTGGGGAAGCTGCCTGTAGATGGCTGTGTTCTCAAGACCATATCTGTAGTAAAGCTATAAGGATGTATTCATGGCTCTAAAGACTGCTACTATAGATGACTTGTCACAAGACACCACTGTTTCTGAAACTCTAGTCACAGCAAAAATAATCAGCTCCTCAGATGGTAGCAGGGAGCCTGTCATATTTCCAGTGTTCCTTAGTTCTGAAAACCCATGAACTGTGAGACTGTACATATTCATCCTTCATAGTTTTACAGACTGTGGCAATATGTCCTCTTAATTATCTCCATTTTAAAACAAAGGATGGCACTTACCCCTCTTTTGGATCTACTCCAATTCCTTTCTAACTTTTATATTCAGTCAACAGAACTGAACATAGCATTCTACACAGGAGTAAGAGGATAGGCTAATATTTTCTCCTTGTCTTGAATGACCATCTTGATCATATGCAAATTTTGACCAGCATTTGGTGCAAATAAGCAAATTAAGCCAATGTCTTTGGTAGTCAAATAAGTAAGACTTCTTTCCCCATAGCTTAGAGACATAACATTCTGTGAATCAATTTTATCTTATTTTCTGTTAAATGTACTGCTTTGCATACAGATGGACATTCATTCAGTTGTATGCTTTTAAGTAGGTTTTTAAAATTTTCCTGAACTATCTAATAAATGTGAGGTCACCTGCTGGTAGCAACCAGAGCATTCTGCAGGGTTTAGAGAGTAATTTGGCATCTGGGCAGTCTAGGAACCTGAACCATGGACTGTAACCAGGGGAGTGGTTTCCCCTCAAGGTCCACCATTTCTCTAACCTGAATTCTTGAAAATAATTTTCAGTCTAATGTCTGTGTCTTCCTTGCTTTTTAAAGCTTCAGTTTAATATACTTTTGGTAAAACTACACTTAAGGTAATAATGGCCACATTGTCAAATCTAAACATTTAATCTATGAATTCTAACAACATAGCTGTATCATAATACATTATTGTCTTCTCACTTTCTGTCCCCTTTAATGGCATTTCAATTAAAGTGTCCTTTTCCTTTTTTTTTCTTTTTTGAGACCATATTCAAAAGAGAAACTCTTAGACTAGTGTCTAAATTTAGCCTCACTGATCAATACTGACATCTAAATTAACTCCCCCTTTCCAAGTGTCAACAGCTTCCAAATCAATATTTCCTGCTCCACCAATTTCCATCAAATACAAACGCCTTCTCTGAAACTGGATCAGAGGACTCCCTAAAGAAAGGGCCTACACTGACAAGGAAAACAAGTCTGCCTAATGAGGCATGGTGGCTTAACCAAGCAGCAGTCCCTTTGCACCTTGAAGGGCCGCTGTGCTTTTCAAAGGCCTTTGTAGGTTTCCTAATTCTGATGTGAGCAATCTTGTACAATCTTGAAATATAATCCCATTGTGTGTCATTCTTGTAATGGTGGGGATAAGGACTTTTTCTACTCCCACATGTCTTCTAACTCATGAAATTATAAATGGAATGGGAATATGTATAGATATTAGACTCACCCTGGGCTATTTATATATAGACAATCTACTTCCCCATTCAACAAACTACTTATCATTATCCTAGTTCCCATCCTATATAGAACATGTACTTGGAGAATGAAAAACTCATTCCTATCTTAATATCAGCCAGGAAAAAGAAAATTAGGGAGTTGACTCTACTACTGATGCTGAGAAGAATAAAAAAAAAAAAACCAGGAACAAAATCAAAGTTATATATTTCGCTTGAAAGTAAAACAGGAATTATTTTCCTATTATCTGTTTTGTTCAAATGATCATTCCTGCCACATTCCACTGATGGCAACAACAAAGTATAAACATGAGCAGCAGAGGACTCTGATGACCCAACTGGAGCCCTGCTGACTTCAGGCTGGCGCCACACCCTCCATCAAGCCCAGGTCATGCCTGCTTCAGATGCTGTGCTTCTGAGACAAAGAAAACCTCAGACTGTGTCCCGCTGTAGGGTTTCTTTCTCTTCTCTTATTTTATTTTATTTAAAAAGTATGGTACATGTGGTACATGTGGTACATGTGATATTTTGATGCATGTATACAGAGTACAATGATCAAACCAGGGTAACTGGGATAACCTTCACCTCAAACATCTATCATTTCTTTGTGTTAGGAACATTCAAATTCCTTTCTTCTAGATATTTTGAAATATACAATAAATCATTGTAAACTATAGTCACCCTACTGTGCTATAGAACACTACACCTTATTACTATCTAATTGTAATTTTGTATCCATTAGCCAACTTCTCCCTATCCTCCTCTCCCTCCACCCTTCCCAACCTCTGGCAACTACTATTCTACTCTCTACTTTTATGAGATCCACTTTTCTTAGCTCCTACATATGAATGAGAACATGTGGTATTTGTCTTTCTATGCCTGGTTCATTTTACTTGACATACGGTTGGAGGGCTTCTTTCTATTTCTCCCAGAACCCCGTGGAAGGAGGAGGGGCCATCTGCCCACTACTGTAGGAGCTTAGACTTGGGAGGCCTGGGCTTAAGTTTCATCTAACTAGTCAAGAGGCCCCAGAGAGCACTAATCTATAGTACCTCAGTTTCCTCATTTGTAAAGTAAGCAAAACACTACTTTTTCCCATGGACTTGTTCCATAAATGAGAAAGTATTTCTCATATGAAAAGAAAGTACAATTATAACTGTGATGTGTTAGAATGTGTATACTCATTACTCTTCTGAGCCTGCTGGGATTTCCACCATGTCACCACAAATAATATTTCTCTCTAGGGACTCAGGTGTGATCCCAGTGTAACTAAGCAGAAAACACCCTGGATGGCAGCACTTCAATATGGCCTTGCTTGGGGCTCAGTGATTTAATCTGCTCTGATTTTTGGCAGATTTTTAGCATGGCATGTGTGGACTCTAGCTGGGCACTGATTGGAAGAGAAGGAGAGTGGAAAAGATTATTTTGCCCATTATAATAAGTAACAATATAATAGCACCTATAATAATAATAAGACATAGGAATTAGCAAGGAATATCCCTGATTATAAGGGACCAAGCAATAAACAAAATACGATTCTGGCCCTTGTGCTAAATTAATAGACTTAACTCTAAAAACTCTAGTATAGTGAATTTATGGTTTTCTGAAGAAAACAAACAAGCAAACAAACAAACAAATAAATACTCCAGCAGTCACTTACACAAGAAAAAATTATTATAAAGCAAAATATGCTCCTCTGCCTAGGTTGATTGGACAGGACAGAGATTAGAGGAAACAAGGGCCTAGGATTGCTTGGCAGAGTGTGGAGTGGAAAGGGGCAAACACCTGTCCTCCTGGGACGCCCTCCCGGGAAACCCTCTCAGCCCCGTGGAGGTGGTGATGTGCTCTCTCCTCAGTGTGACCATTGTCTGGTGATCTCCCTATGCTTTGGTGGCCTCATCTATAAAACATCAATAATGTCTACTTCTGATAATGGTTATGAGGATTGATGGGGATGGGTGTAACAGGATCACAACACGCAATAAATGGAACTATTATTATACTTTTACTTCTTCAACTCCCCTTTGTCCAAATAGATAATTATATAAATTACTGCTTAGTCTGTTCATAAGTACTATTTTTAAAATGCGACATGGGTCATTGTATGTATATTCCTTGAGGTTCCTAGAGATCTGGATATGTTCTATGAAATGCCTAGCACAATACCTCATGCAGATACGAATTATTTTCTTTTTCAAATTGACCTTAATATGGCAAGAAAGTTTTCTTATAATAACCACACACACTGGAAATAATGATGGTGATTGCTACTACTTATTGACCATTAATCATGTGTCAAGCACTATACTAGGCATACAGGTGCCCCAAATTAATTAACCTGGCACTAAAGCCGGAACATGCTTATTGATAAAAAGATTTGTGTCTCCCATGGACTGCCTGACAGAATTGAGGACAGAAAGAAAGAGAATAGATTCAGTGACTGAGGACAACTTGGGAAAGCTCTGGAATGGATTGTTATGTGAGAAATAATGCATTCGTAGTTTGAGACATCATGCTACTAGCTCTATTTCTTATAGCAGACAAGCTTTCAGAAACTAGCAGAACTAGTCCTTAACTTACCTATTTCCTAAGGTCTACTACTTAAAGGGGCACACCTGTGACTCTGCATGCCTTACCCCACAGCAGGAGCAGGTTCCAGGCCAGGCTCAGCTGGCTGAAAAGCCCAGGCTGAAGGTAGAAGGGCCAGGCTCACCTGTTTGACCTCCGCTTGGAGGTGCCGCAGTTGGAGGCACTGCTCTAGTCGTTTATGGGTCTGCTCTGCATTAAGTTCCAATTCATGCTGCTTCTCATGGAGAAACTCCAGTAGCTCTTGCACCTGGGCTGCCAGATCAATGTCTTTTTCACAGATCAACTCGATTCCTGATTTTTTTAAAAAAGTAAGTAGTTAAAATCCAGGTAGTACTGTGAAGTCTACATTTCCTTCAATAAGCATAAGAAAACTGGAATTTGGAAATAGCCATCATTAGCATCTACTCAATCTCTACATATTCTTCTGTGAAATTGGAGATCACCATATGGATCCTTGTTTGGGATGCTCAAACCATACTGTCTCTTTTGTATTAATTGATCCTTTGGAAGTTACTTTTCAACAGATGATCAACTCCTTATTATCAACTAGAATTAGAGAGAGAAGTAGTTCTCTGGAAGTTCATACCTAGACAAGATAGCAATCAGCAATTCCTGCTGGGAGATTTGCTAACACCCAGAATATTCAAAACAAGTCATGATCATGCTGGAAGATATAAAACTAAACCGGAAAGATTCTGTCTCTAGAACTTCTGCCAAAGACACACTTTCTTTTAGCTGGTCAGATGTAATATATCAGTAGATGGTAAGTCCACTCTGAGGAGAGCAGCTGGACAGTGGTGATTTTTATTAGTCAACTACTCAAGTTCCCTGAAAGGCAACTCTTAGAAATATATGTTAGCTCTCATACATTATTTATCAAACACAGACAAATACACCGAATAAACATGCCCCAGCAATACCACAGGAATGCTGAGTGCTTATCCATTTAGAAAAACCTTCATGTTAAAGTTGTGTCCATACAAGGAGAGTTTGCTCATCATTTTTCTACTGATTCACAGCAATTAGTGTAGTCACTGACAAGTGTTCTCAGTGTTTATGGATAAACCACCCAACCTAATAAACTGCCAACCATCTGACCTATAAAGAAAGCCTGAGTCAATATCTGCCAGCCAGAAGTTGTGAATCCTTTCCTTGTCTACCTCATTGTCTCATTTTTTCTATATATTTCTCCTTATTCACAAGCACAGATGCGCACACATACTTTTCCTCTTCACCCTGCCAGACCCTATTTATATACTATCACCAGCAGGCCCAAGATAGTCTTCCTCAAGTGATTTTTGCTTCAGAAAGGGCCATTAACAAACTGAGACAGAGCAAGGGAACTGCCTCAGTTATTGAAGTCTTTCTCTTTGCTAGTGACTTGAATTTGATTCCTTACTTAGCTCTCAAAGACTACAGGGAAAGTACACTAGCTGTAGAAAGGTTCTAAGACGGAATTCTGATCTTGGCCAAGTTACCCAAGCTCTTAGAAACTTCATTTTCATCATATATAAAATGGGATTTTATACATCTACCCACCTCACAAGCTATGTACTTCCTAAACTCATTGGACTAAATGAGATGATGCATGTAAGGTATCTGTCATATATGCATATAAATATATTTATGGTGTGAATATTGTGTGTGATGTACTCACAATAAATACAGATCACTGCTCCTTAGTCCTGTTACTTTCCTGGTTCCTAACTCTTACCTTAAACTTTCAACTTTCTGCCTTGCTTGCATTCCTGCTCTCTTGGTACTTGTCTTTGACTTGATGCAAGTTGTGACCTGTGTTGTTTCTTGGATCTGATTGTCTATTTCTGCTTGGTTCTTGCTCAGATCCTTAGCTTTAGGAAAATCCTAACTCCGGATTGCTTGTCTATTATGAGCCCTGAGTCCACCTATCTCTGCAGTTTCTTAGTTCTGTACGAATTCTTTTCCTGGTTCCTCATCCTGTGATCTATGACCCAGTACAGTTGTGGTTCTAATAATGACATCTTGTTGGTTGCGACCCTGCCAAATAACAGGGTTGCAACCAATAATGGGGTTCAGACTCAAAAGCTCAGCAGATAAGTCACCAAAGGGTAGTGTATGTCCATGAGGAATCAAACCCAAAGGAACTCTCTAATCTCAACATATGACCAGCTAAAAAATAAATCCCCTTTGGGAGACTTCCTCATCACTCTGACTCACACCATCAGAAATTCATCACCACTACCACCAACACACCTGTGGCATCTAGTTGGGAGAGTATAAGGAAAGTCTGTCCATGCTAAGGAAAATTCATTTCTGGAGGCAAAAATAGGGTTTTATATAAGGACAATATGGGAGGGTGGGAACATCTTTTTTTCTGGTGTTACATGGTAATAATTTCAGTATCTTTTCATGTTTATTTTTTTCTGTCAGTTTCATAATTCCAAGTCCCAACTCCTGAAATATCTGTGGGAGACAGAGAAAAGAACGGCTTGTTCTTTTGGCAGCCAACTCCCTCTTGTTACTATTTTCAATTACCAAGAGGATGAGGTAGACCATCTCCTTGACTGAAATAAAAAAATAAAAATACAAAAATTTCTACCTCTACAGTGCTTGGCCCAGTGGGATGACCCCTGACCCCTATGTTTACTTTCTGGAAATGTAATTTAAAGATCCAACTGCAGAAATAGAAGCTCTTCCTCACTTCCAGTCACACTGTGGATTTGTTTATAGCTCATTTTCATTCTGCACGTGTCTCTAGTGCTCAGGACGCTGGGTTTAGGCAAAGTGTCTTTCTGTGTGATCCTCATGGCTCAAGCCCTGCCACATCACATGTAAATGGGCTCTCTAAGTCTGGTAACTTATCAAAGAGGCCAGCCACCTGCTTAGGATATTAGCCAGGGCAAGCTCCCACCTGCTCCACACGTGGGCCCTGAATTTTCATCCATCTCATTTGGTACTGTTTTATGTGAGATAAACACAGGAAATAAAATGGATAAAGACAATAATTATTGCATCTCTGCACTCCTCAACAACACATTTTGTTGCAGATGGTGTAATTGGGAGGAACATGAAGACTTACTCTTGCCACACCTAGAATAGAAACTACCCCTCTCTCTCCCACTTCCCCAGACATACTGATGTGAGTTCCAGTTCAAATCCATCAACTGGCAAGTATCTATCAACTAGTAGCAAGTAGAGTTTGTGTGTGCTGACATTATTGCTCTCGATCTAATGATACACCCATCTATCTTTCTTAGGGACTCTCAGAAATGCAAAGACATATTTGTTCTTCCCACCAAGTAGTGGAATATATTTTTAATAAAACTTTGCTGGCTTCTTTAAAAAAAGTAATATTGAGGTTTCTTTCTGAAGTATCCCCATAACGTCCACTGCCCAGCTCCCCTTTAGAACACTTCCATTGAGGTAGGTTCTTTATTAACTTGTCCATGTTCTCACAGGAACACAGGCTCCCTGACGCCAGGGCCACACCAGTCTTATTCATCTCTGCCTCTTCAGGTTCTAACATATCATCCAACACACATTTGCTCAATGAGTAAATGGGCCTCTTAAGGGAAGAGCTGAGGTTATGTGCTGTGGTGGAAAGTACATAAGAGATTTGGGGGAAAGACAGGCTTAGGTATGCTCTCCAACCTATTAATGGTGAGACTCTGGGTTCCTTACCCTCTCTTAGCCTGGGTTTCCTTGTCTGTAAAATGGAATCCCAACACTGACTTCTTAGGAATGTTGTGAGAACTAAGTGAGATACAGTATATACAGAGCCTGGCCTCTAGTGGGCTCAAAATATTCATTATCCCACTTTTTCCTTTACCTTGCAGAAATTATGATGAATACTTTTTTTGTTTTTTGGGTTTTTTTTTGAGTCAGGGTCTCACTCTGTTGCCCAGGCTGAAATGCAGTGGCATGATCACGACTTACCACATCAGCCTCCTGAGTAGCCACCACACCTAGCTAATATTTTTGTTTGTTTGTTTGTTTTTAGAGATGTCTTGCTATGTTGCCTAGGTTGGCCTCAAACTCCTGGGCTCAAGCCATCCTCCTACCTTGGCCTCTCAAAGTGCTGGGATTACAGGCATGAGCCATTGTGTCCAGCAGTAAACAATTTTTGATTTCTGATGGAACTATTGAATGGTTTCTATGAAATGTAAATATAAACTCTTACTGACAAGTGCTTATGTACTTACTCAATGTATATCACTGAAAATTATGAAGGTTTGAATGTTATTAGACTAATGCTCTTGACCCTGGTTCACATTAGAGTCATCTGGAGAACTTTTTAAAAATCACCTTGTCCTGACCACACCCTAGACCAAAAGCTTCAGAATCTTTGTGGCTAGGATCCAGCATCAGTAAATCTTTTTTTTTTTTTGAGTTGGAGTCTCACTCTGTCATCCAGACTGGAGTGCAGTGGCTGCTTCCGGCCACCGCAGCCTCGACCTGCTGGGCTCCGGCGATCCTTCCGCCTCAGCCTTCCAAGTAGCCGGAATTACAGGCATGCGCTACCACGCCCGGCTGATTTTTTGATTTATTGTTAGAGATGAGGTTTCGCTGCCCAGGTGGGTCTCGAACCCGCGGGCTCAGGCAATCCACTCACCTCAGCCTCCCAAAGGCACGGGATTACAGGCTGAGCCACTGAGCCCGGCTAACATCAGTAAATCTTAAAGCTCCTGAGGTGATTTCAGCATGCAACTAAGATTATGGACCACAGGATAAGATGGTTCAATGGCCAGCAACCTGGGAAAACAAAGGTATTCCTAACGCTATAATAAGTTACCAGAATGCTCTACATTGGTGTTTATTCAGGGCTAACAGTCACAGCTAATAATGTTAGTTGCTTTTCTTTGTTGCCAGGTGGGGGGTACCACTTTACTTTTCTAAAGGAGAGAAGTGGCTATGGTCTAGGGTAAGATTTAGGAATTTCTGGCTATTCTGCCCATAACTTGTAACATGTCTTTTTAAAAAAAAATTGTGTGCTCTTTAAATACCTGTGTCTGCCTCAGATAGAGAATATTTTCTTTTCTTTTTTCTCCTCCCTTCCCAGCTCCTTTCTGTGTCACGCCCTCTATGTAACATCCGATTCAGAAATTACAAAGTTTTTAAATCAGGTTTTTAGATCAGAGTTCTTAGCTCTAGCTATACCTTAAAATCACCTGGGAAGTTTAAAAAAAAATCTGGGCCCACTCCAGACCAATTAACTATGACTCCCCGAGGGTAGGACCCAGACACTGGTATTTTTAAGAAGTTCCCTAGGTGATTCTCAATATGCAGCCAGGTTGAGAACCATTGTTTTACATCAAGGTTTCTTTCCCTCACTTCAGCTCTACAAGGTCCACATTCCTATTAACCCCAGAATAGCTTCCATTTTGAAAAAAATATAGGCGATTTTTTTCTTTCTTTTTTTTTTTTGACACAAGTAAAATTATGTGTGGTCTATTATTTTTAACTGTATCTGTTCCAAATACACGGATGTTCATTCTTAATTCAGCAAACACTATTATTGAGAACTTGCTATGCACAAGACACAGCCACTCTGCTCAGTGCTGGAAATGTAAACAGGAGGAAGAAAGAATCCTGGTCTCACACTGTTGGAGAAACTACTGGAACACAACGCCAACAGAATGCAGCATGTGCTAGAAAATGAGGATAAAATCAAATAGTTGTCAAGCTTCACTAAGCCCTTTCCATGCTCCTGTGTTAGCCTACTGCATCCTCACAATGATCCTGTATAGTAAGTATTTTGATGAGCATCACTTTTCTTTCTTTTTTTTTTTTTTTTTTGAGTTGGAGTCTCACTCGGTCGCCCAGACTGGAGTGCAGTGGCCGCTCCCGGCCACCGCAGCCTTGCCTGCTGGGCTCCGGTGATCCTTCCACTTCAGCCTTCCGAATAGCTGGAATTATAGGCATGCACTACCACGCCCGGCTGATTTTTTGATTTATTATAGAGATGAGGTCTCGCTGCCCAGGCGGGTCTCGAACCCGCGGGCTCAGGTAATCCACTCACCTCAGCCTCCCAAAGCGCGGGATTACAGGCTGAGCCACTGAGCCTGGTGAGCATCACTTTTCAAAGGAAGGTGAGGCTTAGAGAGTCTGGGGAACATGGTCAAGGACACTGGGGAGTAAGTCGTGTAGCTAGGATTTCAATCTAGGATTTCTTCTCAAACCTGTATCTTAACCTCTGTGCTCAAGAAGAAGAATGATCCCCACAAAACGTTATTTTAAGAATTTATTTATAAATGTTAGAGCTGGGTTCTTCTCAGGCAAAGTAAATTTTTTTTTTTTTTTTTTTGAGTTGGAGTCTCACTATGTCGCCCAGACTGGAGTGCAGTGGCTGCTCCCGGTCACCGCAGCCTCGCCTACTGGGCTCCGGTGATCCTTTCGCCTCAGCCTTCCGAGTAGCCAGAATTACAGGCATGTGCTACCATGCCCAGCTGATTTTTTGATTTATTGTAGAGATGAGGTCTCGCTGCCCAGGCGGGTCTCGAACCCTCAGGTTCAGGCAATCCACTCACCTCAGCCTCCCAAAGGCGCGGGATTACAGGCTGAGCCACCGAACCCGGCTAGGCAAAGTAAATTTTAAGCATCATGACCACAGACTCCAAAGATTTTTCACTTAAAAATCCTGTATAGGCTAGGTGCAGTGACTCAAGCCTGTAATCCCAGCACTTTGTGAGGCCCACAGATTCGAGACCAGCCTGGGCAACTTCACGAGACCTCATCTTTACAATAAATCAAAAAATTAGCTGGGTGTAGTAGTATGCACCTGTAGTTCTGGCTACTTGAAAGGCTGAGGTGGAAGGATCGCCAGAGCCCAGCAGTTCGACACTGTGGTGGCTGTGAGCTTACCACTGCACTCTAGTCTGGGCAGTGGAGTGAGACTCCAATTCAAATAAATAAATAAATAATAAAAAATAAAAACCCTGTATAAAGAGAAACTTCAGGCCAGGTGTGGTGGCTCATGCCTGTAATCCTAGCACTTTGGGAGGCTGAAGCAGGAGGATTGCTTGAGCCCAGGAATTCAAGACCAGTCTGGGCAACATAGTGAGACCTCATCTCTACAAAAAATTTTAAAAATAGCTGGGTGTGGTGGCATGCGCCTGTAGTCCCAGCTACTCAGGAGGCTGAGGTGGAAGCATCATCTGAGCCTAGGAGGTCGAGGGTGCAGTGATCCATGGTTGTGCCACTGCACTCCAGCCTGGGCCACAGAATGAGACCTTAACTCAAAAAGAGA
>NW_007232203.1:83145-127217 GCF_000164805.1 Carlito syrichta | reverse complement strand
GGGAGGGGAGGGAAGGGGAGGGGAGGGGAGGAGGAGCGCTTGATGCTTTGATTAAACCACAAAAGCAACATATCCATAGGATAGCTCTTGTCTTATTCCTAAGGTTGAGTGTAAGTCACATGGCCACATTGCATCAGAGAGAAGACCTATCATATAGCCAATGAGGGCAGTTGGGCTGAATTAAGGAAATTGAGAGCTGGAGGACACTTTAGGAATTCAGGCCCACCTGCCACACTAAATGAAAGAAGAAACTAAAGTCTAAAGAGAAAGAAAGGGACTTCCAAAGTCAGACTGTTACTGGGTAGTAGAACTGCACTTTGAATTCCATCAGTATACCTTCCCCAACTTGACTCTTTCTAGCAAAACCTACTACCTCCAACTTGAGGCTGAAATAGATATTCTATAGTGAGGAAAGAATAATAAAATGAAGACATTTCTCCCATTTCCCTCTATTCCTGAGGCTGATGTTGACCTAAGCAAAGACCTTTGCTTTCGTTAAAGTTGTTGGCACACCAGAGGGATTTAGCAGAACCTGGCTCAATGTTATAAACTTCGCACCTGAAAATAAGCATATAAAATTTACTAGCTCCATTTGCTACTAAAAAAAAAAAATCAAAGCATAAGCTCTTAATTAATTTAGCATACCAACAAATCTTGCTAATTATCTTTTTTCTAGGACAATACTTTGTTACCTTTAGCTGAAATATAGTTTTGTAGACAAATATTGTAAACGCCCAAGGCATTTATTGCCTCAGTCCTATGTCTCTGAAGTCCTGCATTCCTTAGCCTTGAGGAGAGGGGGAAGGTCTACCCTCACCCCACCCAGAACCTCCAGTTCTGAGGTGATTCTGCCCTCTCCTTTTCTAAGCCTATAGATAAGCTAGATGCCTCCTCTGTAGGACCAGGCATTCAGCCCTAGACAGAGAGGGAACCTTCCTGAAACTCCTGGATTCATTCCCTTGGAAGCCTCATGGGTTATGACAAACTAGCTAGCTGTGGTAGAAACAAGGGAACAGCCAGGCTCAGCAGACAGGACTGAAGAGGCCAATCAGACCTTTTTTATCAAAGCTCATTTCTAGAACAGGATACTGTGGGGGTGTGCAGTCCATCTGCCTGGGAGTGTTTTCACCCACTCAGCCCACATGGCTTAGGTGGACGCCAAGCACAGTTAATCTCCAGTCACAAGCAGTCCTCAGGGACTTCCAACTTCCAGCAGTGTTTCTGTTATCATGGATATTTGGCTATTGGGACAGAGGTTGGCTTGCCCAAGGTCACATCACCACCCTGGAAGTGCTGTAGATTTCCAGGTAGATAAGACTCCTTTTCCTGCTAGACACATCACTTTGAGGAATGAAGGGTGAGCATCATTGCCTAGCTTCTCTGCCCTACCTCCCTCCTAGGTACCGTGTCTACATTCTCTCATGCTTCCCAGTCTTTGCTGAGTAGGCTGCTACAGTGAGCATTATGAGGGAAGGCCGCAGGGCTAGACCCTGAGTCCAGGTAAGATTCTCAATCACAGACAGAGGATTACAGTTTCCCCCATAAGGCCCGAAAAGGCATAGTCTATGTTCTAGAGCACTGTTTCTTAAACTTTAATGTTCCATTTGCTTGGAGAGTTTGTTAACATGCAGATTCAGACTCACATGTCTGGGATAAAGTTGACAATACTGCATTTCTAACCATTGATGCTGGTGCTGCTGGTTTAGGGCCCACTTTGAGTAGTAAGTTGCAAGGTCAGTGGTACGTCAGAATCACCAGAGGACTCTTTGAAGCACAGACTGCTGGGCTTTACCCCAAGATGTTCTTTCTTGTTTTTTATTGAGTTGGAGTCTCACTCCATTGCCCGAGCTGGAGTGCAGTGGCATGCTCACGGACACCCCAATGTCGACCTGCTGGGCTCTGGCAATCCTTCTGCCTCAGCCTTCCAAGTAGCTGGAACTACAGGCGTGTGCTACCACACCTGGCTAATTTTTTATTTATTGTCGAGACAAGGTCTCGCCAAATTGCCCGAGTTGGTCTTGAACCTGTGGGCTCAGACAATCCACTTGTCTCAGCCTCCCAAAGTGCTGGAATTACAGGCTGAGCCACGGAGTTCAGCCCCCCAAGAGATTCAGACGTAATAGGTTCAGGAGTGGGCCTTTGAACTCTATTTCAAACAATTTTTCAAGTGATGTGAATGCTGCTCTCCTGGGGTAGCAAACTTTGAGAGCCATGGTCTTAGGCCATTCCATAGATGAGAGCTGTTGTAATTTAATTATCATGATAAAAAGTAGTTCTCAGCCCTGGTCACACTGTTGAATCACCTGAGGAGCTTTTTGCTGTTGCCAAAGTCCCATCTGGAGATAGTTAAATCACAGTATCTGGGTATGGGGCCTGGGCATTGCCATGTTTTTAAAAATCCCTAGGCCTGGTGTGGCTCATGTCTATAGTCCCAGCACTTGGAGGCGGAGGCAGGAGGATCGCTTGAGCCCAAGGGCCCAAGATCAACCTAGGCAACATAGTGGGACCTTGTCTCTACAAAAAATAAAAATATTAGCCAGGTGTTGTGGCATGTGCCCGGAGTCCCAGCTACTTGGAAGGCTGAGGCAGAAGGATTGTTTGAGACCAGGAGATTGAAGTTGCAATGATTGTTCCACTGCACTCCAGCCTGGGCAACAGAGTGAGACCTCCAACTCATAAAAATAAATAAATAAATAAATAAAATCTCATAATCAGATTGCAAGGTGAGTCATCCTTCCTGGGATTTTGCAGAGCACAAGTTGCATACCTGTGAACAGACCTGGGTCTCAGAGGCAGTATGCTAACAACGCAAATGAAAATCTAATGAAAGATTTATATGGACAAAAGTGAAGAGGATTGACCAGAGTATCTCTCCTTGGGTTAGGAGTGAAGTTCTTTTGAATGCTGGTATTTACTCTTCTGGGTCATCAAAAGAAACACAGTACCCTAAAGTTCAGTGTGACTGCTAAGGCACCTGACAATCTCATGATTTTAATATCCTTCATGACCAGCAGGGCCATGACCCAACTGTGTTCTAAAGAGATGATGGCCTTAACTCTGTACGCCTGGTCCTGTAGAGGTGACAGCAGATTTAGGCAAGATCATATAATTTTATAACATCTCAAAAAAACATGGCTGAGTTACCCAGATTTTACTTCTTTTTCCTGCTCAAGATTTATTCATAATGTATCCAATACATGAATGAGCCCTTACTGTTAGACTTGCCAACGTACATCCCCAGCCTCCTCTACTCCCAGGCTATCTCTTATCTCCTGTCCATGCCAGCAGGGCTCTGGGTACAGGGCAGTGGGGTGGGCTGGGTGGTAGAAGACCTGGGCACAGCCCAGGGATGTGCCCAGACAAGTGATTTTCTTCTGGACTAGCTGTCCTTGGGACTGTCATGGCTTTTTCTAGTTTTAACATCAAAGGCCATCTTGCAAAATAGCAAGCATAACAATAAGGGCTCACTCATGTGTTGGATACATTTTGAATAAATCTTGAGCAGGAATAGAAGTTAAATCTGGGTAACTCAGCCATGTTTTTCTGAGACGTTATAAAATTATATGATCTTGTCATAAATTTTTATCAGCACTGCTTACACTCACCCACAGACCAGTGGTAAAACATGGAGAACTCTGAGAAGCATGAACAGGATACAGGAGATAAACTGGGAGTAGAGGATGGGGCTGGGGATGTATGTTGGTGGCAGGGGCTGGGGTGGGAGTAGGGGACAAAATAGGAAACAGTTACATATTTGAATACAATTCACAAGGATGTCTGACTGATTTTGGTTTGTTTTTCCAGGCCACCATTTAAAAAATGTACTAATTTTCATCACTGGTTCTCCTGTTCTCTCTGCAGCACCAGAAGACCCTGGCGCTATTCCCATCTTTAGCACAGCCTATCTGGGCAACCTTGGACAAGCTATTTTAGTTCTCATGCCTTCTGTTTCTTTTTCTTTAAAATGAGGGTAAAAATCTTGATTCTTTGTGTCTGTAGGAATAAAATGAATAAGCAAGGTGGAAGTGCTCCTTGGAAGCTAGCTGGTATTCTTACCTTCATTATCTCCTTACAAGGAGAATGAGAGAGGTGACCCACCTGAGGCCTGGACCTCCATGATGTACTGGTGCAGATCCTGGCCCTGCTGGATGACCTCAAAGGTCATGTTGTTCATGGCTAGCTTCCGCTCTGTGTGGCGCTGCAGCCGCTGCTCTGCCAGGGTCAGATCCTCTGTGTTGAAGTCATTCATCTGCCGGAGCAGGTCCTCATTCCAGGCATCTAGTTCTGCTGTCACCTGCAAGGGAACCACTGTCATTGATACAGGCTCTCCAGGTCCATAAGAGACTGCTAGGTTGAAGGTCACGATTCCAAGCCTTGTTCACTAACTCATCCCTCAGATCAGCCTCCTTGACCCTTAGACTATATTGAAGGGACACTGCCACACATCTTCCTATACATGACTTTAAAAGTGCTTTCCGTGTGTTTCAAAGTTTACAACAACAGTAAAAGAGCAGCAGCAAATGTTTATATTATGAATTATGGTTTATAAAATGCTTGCATAGTCCCTCACAATGATCCAGTGAGGCAAGGATGGTGGAGATGTCCAGGTCCATCTTACAGAAGAGGAAACAGACTCTCACTCAGATAGATGGAATAATTTACCCTGCTAGAGAGGGGCAAAGCTTAGAACATAGTTCAGCTCTTCTCCTGACAGCAAAGACTTTATCTACCATCCTATAACTGTTGCCCTAAAAAAAAAAAAAAAATCATAATTGGAGAGGTCCTCCAATAGACCAAGAAATAGGTTATTTCAGAAACATAAACTGAAGGTTAGAGAAGCCCAATAAATGATCTGGGGTTACAAGAATCAGTTAAAGAGCTGATGTACATCAAACCTAAGGGTCCCAATCCAGTTCCTATGCTCTACTGTATAAGATTCTCTACCTTTATAACAAAGGATACCAAGAAATAGTGACTGAACAAGGTTTAGAAATTCAAGCAGATTATAATCTAATGAAAGGTACTAATGATTCTAATGAAGACTGAAGCATATAATGAATGACAAGAACACCCTAATATCAAGTTGGTAATTGTTTATTGCTCTACGACTTAATTCACGTGACTTCACCGGGCTCTCCGCAATAGAGACTAAATGCTACACTTCCTTTACAGTCTCTGCTATCATCTAGAGTAAGAGCTCAGAAGTATTGAATTAGATAACAATTCCATGTGACATGTGAATCAAAATTAAAACTTTTAAAATGAGGTTTTCAGATCTGTTCTCTCATGCTACCTGCACAGCAGCCATGTGAGGGCAACAGTAGGAATACTGTTCCCAGGAGAGGTAATGAAAGTGTCACCCGTGGCCACACCTTTGCAGTGTGGCCCAGGCAGTCTAAGCACACATCCCAGAACGCTAGTTGTGTGGTTTTCATTATGCTGGGTCTCCTTTCAGCTCCCACATGACATAACTCTCCCAGCTCCCAAACACCGCTGCTCTTGGAGTATCAGGGACAAAGGGAAATAAACAGAAGACAGATCGAGGCAAGTGGAAACAGTGCTCTTACACTCCATGCTGGGGCCATGCATCCTGGGATGGGAAAGCCAAGTAATCCAGGATTATTTTATTGTCTAACAGTTAAGACCTTTCTTCAAGCAAAATAGAAACAGATGAAAGTGTGGTTGATCTCTTTGAAGAAGACATGGGGGAACTATGAAAATACCACCCTTACCACCCCAGGTGCTCACCTCATACCCCTACAATTTTTCAGGTCAACTCAGCTCAGCAGGAAAACCCAGTATCAGCTTATTGTGTGGAGTCCTTGGGGGATCTGGGAGCCAGCAGATTGGCAGGCAACACAGGTTTTTGTTGTAGCTCATCTTTGAAAAGTACTCCATTCTCTAACTAGAGAAAGGGGTGAGTCTTAGGAGAGTAAGAGAGAAAATGTGTTTCTAATTTACAAGAGATAATTTAGAGGATGAATAGGCCTTTATAGTCTTTATAGGACTAGGCCTACAACTATCTTTTTCCTTACTGTGTTGAAAAAAATTGAAGTGTAATTTACATACCATGAAGTGCACATATTTTAAGCATTCACTTCTTTGAGTCTTGACAGTTTTATATGCCTGTGTAACCATCACCAAAAATAAAACTATACAGCCTTTCCATCACTCTAGTGAGTCTACTTGTGTCCCTCTCCAGTATGTTCCTGCCCTTCCCACCTCCCAAAACAGGTACCACTTTCTGATTTCTATCAACATAGATGTTGTTTTACCTATTCTTGAATTTCATAATAATGAAGTGTGTGTGTGTGTGCGTGTAGCTGGTTTCTTTTGTTCAACATGCTGTATTTAAGATTCATTCATGATTCATCCATACTGTTGTGTGGATCAGTAAGTAGTTCATTCCTTGCTACAGCTGAGAAGAATACTATTGTATAGATATGCCACCATTTGTTTATCCATCCTTCTGCTGATGAGCTATTGGGTTGTTTCCAGTTTGGCTAATATGAGTAAGGTTGATGTGAAAGTTCTTATACAAATCTTTCTGTGAACATAGCTTTTCATTGCTCTTGAGTAATTACCTACGGGTGAAATTACAAGATCATAGAATAGGTTATGTTTGGCTTTATAAGAAACAGCATTCTTCAAAATGATTGTAACATTTTACATTCCCAATAGCAACATATTAAAGTTCCAGTTGCTCTACATACTTGCCATCATTTGGCATTATCAGTCAATTTAATTTTAGTCACACTAGTGGGTGTAAAGTGATATCTCATTATGGTTTAAAGTTGTATTTTCTCGATGACTCATGATGGTGAGAACATTTTCATATGTCTATTGACCATTTGTATATCTACTTTTGTAAAGTGTCTTTTCCAGTCTTTTGCCCATTTTTTAAAAACTGGAGTTAATTATATTTGGATTGTAGATATGTAAAATTTCTAAGTATATTGTGAATATAAGTCCTTTACCAGATAATACATTGAAAATAGTACAAATCTGGTTGGGGCGGTGGCTCAAGTCTGTAACCCCAGCACTTTGGGAGGCCAAGGTGAGAGGATTACTGGAGTCCACAGGTTCGTAACCAGCCTGGGCAACTTGGAGAGACCTCATTTCTACAATAAATAAAAAGTTAGCCAGGTGTGGTAGTGTGTGCCTGTAGTTCTGGCTACTTGGAAGGATGAGGCGGAAGGATAGCCTGAGCCCAGCGGGTTGATGCTGGGGTGGCTGTGAGCATGCCACTGCACTCCAGCCTGGGCAATGGAGTGAGACTCCAATTCAAAAAAGGAAAAAAAAAAATAATAATAATAAAGAAAAAGAAAAGTAAAAAAGAAAATAGTACAAATCATAAATTTTTTGTCCATTTTCTTGTGTATAAACTAAGAGCAATTAAAATAAATCTAAAACAATAAGCATGAAGAAAAGAGCCTGACTCTTCTTTTGATTTTAGCTTTTGTTTTGTTTCCATGAAACTGAATCTATGAAGGATCCATTTGTTGCAGGAAGATCCCAGAGGAGTCCCAAGGCCAGGATCCTGTGGAGTGGGAAGTGCTGAAGGACTTGGTGCAGAGGGATTGGAAGTGGCAGAGTAAGGACAGTACTTCAGTTGAGGGAGCTCAAAGATCTGGTATCTTAGGAATTTGAATCCAAACTGAAAGTGAAATATGTCCAGGATTTTAGATATGGTGTTTTATAGTCTTTGCTTCCCTTTCCTTATCTTCCTCCACCTTCATCACCTGATACTATTAAGTTTAAGACCCCAGGTGAGTTATACAGCCTGAGGAATGGGAATTTCCAGGGCTCTGAACAGAACAGCCTGACTCTTAAGGCTACTTTTCCTCGTCCACATGCTCTCTTCTCTGTACATCAGACTCCCCCTCCCTTCTCTCTCCAAACATGAAATGCCCAGAGCCTTCAAGTAGTCTGATTTGTATGTTTTTAATGTCTACTGGAGTTTAAATTATTCTCTTTCCTAAGTCTTTCCTCGAGAAATTTTTTTTTCCCATAGAGATGGAACACAGGGTTTCCAGAAAGCACACACTTTTAGGCAGTCTATTATGCCTTCTTCTCTCACTTAGCTCCCTCTCAGACCCTGAACCGCTCAGTTCCCCTCTTAGCTCCAGTGGTCTCTGTCTCTTCACCCTCCTGGATTAATTGGATGTTTGGATATGATGACCTCTTTGAGAGGAACATTGGCAATATTTCTATTCTAAAAATTGTCTACTCTAGGAACACATAAATAAAGGAAATCAGAGAAGGAGCTAAAAAAAAAAAATTAAGAGCAAAAGGCAGTGGGAAATAGGAAGGCTCAAAAGAAAAAAAAAGCTCTAAACCTTACCATCATGCAATATACCCATGTAACCAACCTGCACATGTACCCCTTGAGTCTAAAATACAATAAAACAAAATAAAGAAGTCCAAGATATTCCTTCCAGATAAGGTTCACCAAACCCAGTATTCTGTCATCAAAACTTGTTCCATGGGAGTTGGTTTAGCAGCCACCTTAGGTTCTGTTCTCAGTAAGCCTTCTCTATTGACTCCTCCCATTTCCTGGGACTTCCCAAGTATTCATGTGTAGAGAAAACTTTAGTCCCTTTTTCTTCAAATGTTTTGTTCTGTATCTGCCTGAATCAAGACTCACCTGTCCCTTTTCTTCCCACTTTCTATGGTCTATTCCCATCAACTTCACTCTTTATCACTGGCAATGCTGGAAATCTCACTGTGTAGTCCTTTCTTCAGACCATCTTTTAGATGCTAGCAATGATCATGATGAAGAGGATATGGTTGAAGAAGGCATTCTACCCTGTATTGTGCATTTATTATGGAATAGACAATGTGTTACATATTTGACTAAATTTATTTAATCCTCATAGCACTCTAGGAGAAAATGAAAGCACAGAGAAGTCAGATAGTTTTCCCCAAAGTCTCAGAGCTGGTGGTGGCAGAGCTGGTCATTCAACTACAAAGTTCAATGCTCTTAACCAATGCTATTACATCAATAAGGAGGTTCTAAGAATTGATTTCTGGGGATATCCTTCTTTTCATTATGCTCACTTCAGAGAAGTGCCAGTTTTACCCTTCCTAAACTAAAAAACCTTGACAGCTCAGTTTTCTTCACTTCACATGAAGTTTTTCAGTTAATCATGTATTCATTAAGCTGATCAATAAATTAATTGTGTATTTGTAGCCTTATATAAATGCCAGGCATAGTTTACCCTTGCAAGAAAACACACTGACTTCCTCCAATCGGGTATTTTTGTTTGAGTTTGGTAATTCTTTTTTTTTTCTTTAAATTGACTCTGCCAGATTGCTCAGTATAAAAGTAATGTTAACCTATCTAGAATTCTCTGGCTACCCAGAGGCCTTTGTTATGAATAGGAGACACAACTGCAATCTGATGTTGGGGAATGAACAGAGGGCCTAAAGTTGAAGCAGAGAAAGGTGTAACCTGTTCCCTGCATGGGCCAGTTCTCTGTAAGGCAAGAACAACTGCTTTTGGTTCCCACAGTAAGTACTATGCATAAACACTCAGAGATCTCCAATATGACTCAGTAACAAATTAGAAGAGAAGCAATGGGAGATAATAAGATGGGATGTTCAACAACTTAAAATCTGGAAGCAAATGTGTGTGTGTGCATGTGTGTGTGTGTGTGTGTGTGTGTGTGTGTGTGTGTGTGTGTGTGTGTACACACATATATATGAAAATATATTGTGAATAAAAGTAACAATGTTGACTAGAATATATTAAGTGCTGATTAAGTGCCAGGAGTTTTGCTAAAACTGTTATATGTGTGAACTCATTAAACTCTCACAGCAACCCCCATGGGCTGGGAAGCATCTCATCCTCATTTCTCAGATGAGGAAACTGAGGCTTCAAGAGCTTAAATAGCTTGCCTAAGATGACACAATTACTAAAAGTTGGCGAAACAGGTTTCAAACCCAGGCAATTGAACTCAAAATACTGCATGCTTGCTCATGGCATTACTTCTCATTTCCCACCTCCCAGAAAAGGTCATTATACATATTAATCAACACTACATATATGTCATATATTAAGGCCCAATCTTATTTCAACTAGCAATGGAAAAGAGGGGTCGTGGTATTTCATTGTGATGGGATACTACTGACATATATGGACTGTCAGTTGCAAAATGAGTCTCTATTTTATGATGTCATTATTTTTTTTAAGATGAGAAAAGTGAACACTAAATATTCTCTACTGGCCTACAAGTGCTGGCTGATAGGGAAAGATATATTGCAGCTGAAGAGACTGTCTCATTGCAGTAAAATAGTCAGAGCTATTTTATCTATAATGTATTGATATACGTTACCACTGTGAAACTAAAATAAACTCAAGTACCACAGTCATTTACTCTTTGTATCCAATATAATGTTAGGTTCTTCTCTGTTAATCAATTTATAAAGTGATGAGATTAGAGAATTCCAAAACAGATTGTTTTAAAGTTATTATAGCATCTACCTCTGTTTTAAAAATACACATAATCTGTCTGAAGAGTTAAAATATTTGTTTACATAGCTATGTAAAGACCTTTAGGAATTTTGCAAGAATTTTCCAGAAAAGAAAAGGGACTTGGCAGTAATGAAATCCACTCAGTTGTTTTTAATTTTTGGCAAAATAATGTGAGAACATATTGCAGAATGCTATCATTGATGAGTTCCAATGTTCAATTTCCTAATTTCTGTACCAACTGAATAATTTGAATAACTGGATAATTTTTATGGCCAATTTCAATGTTCTTTTCTTAACTATCATCTTGATTAAAACTGAGTTTTAAAAAAAAAATAATCATGGCTTTGTCAGTTGACAGGGTTGGAAGGGGATCTTGAGTGGTAACTTTGTCCATATCTTTACCTCTTATTGATTTGAAACCTATGAAACCTTTTTTTCAAAAGATCTCCCCTTTGTTGAAGAGCTCTTACAACATATATCATTCATCCGTTCCAGTACCTAGCATTGCTTGAGTGTTGAGATGTTCTTTTCTTCTGCGTAAGTGAAAAACACCTAGAGTTATAGCTTACAATTGTACCTTTCAAAGGCATCCTCACCAGAAAGGAGGTGCATGCAGCATTTGAACCTTGATAATGTACCTGAGTCACAGTGATAGAATCCATAAAGATCACCTCAAATAGATCTTATTTTCCTTCTTGTTATAGTAACTATGTTGGTGGATTTGGCATGTTACAAACATGGAGAACAGTAAGGCTTTGTAGTCTCACATGGCATCTATGGAATAAAAAGTGATGAAATCCGACTAGATGATGAGCCCTTAGATAATCCACTGTGTAGGCTAACAGCTCTGTTTCCCTCAGGGAGAACCTGCTGTGAAGCACCAGAGGGCCCTGTCTGACCTTGCCAACTTTTCAAGCAGCCACAACACTGATAAGTAATAACAAATTAAAATTTAAATATATTTTCACAGACTGAAGAACTGTGCAAAAAAAAAAAGACTACAATTTGAGGGGCAAAACATAAAAACTGCCATTTATTTTAAAAGTCAGTGTATTGGAAGCACTTATTTTGAAAAGACAACCAGTGGGCTTTTAAGCAAGCAAAACCTAGATAAAACAGGTGATGAGTTCACTGAAAAGGCACCTGTCTCCTGGGCTGCACTAGAGCCAGCATTCTGAACAGGACCCGATCCAAGGTGTGTGTATGTGAGCTGGGTTTAGCTAACTCGAGTCCCTTCAGCAGAGGGTAGCCAAGAGAGTTAGTCCTACCCAGAAAGAGGTGAGTAAGTTGAGGATATATGCTACAGAGAAGGGCTGACAATACAGAGAAATAGTTACAGAATTTTTAGTCAGAGAGGACTGCAGAAATAACTCATACAATCTCACCATTTTTTTAGATAAAGGAAAAGATAAACATTTTCAAATATTTTTAAGACTTCCAAATAAAAGAGGGAGCAGACTTGTTCTTTTTTTTTTTTTTTTGGCTTGCTTGTTTTTCTGCTTTTCTTCCAAAGAGCAGAAGGAGGACCAAAGTGTCAAAGGTAGAAATTTTAGTTCAACACAATAATGAAATCCCGAGCTCCCTCCTTTCTTCTCCCTTTCCTGCTATGCCCCATTTCTGAGCTCTGGAGATGTTCTGTTATAGGCTGGATGGCATCCTCCAGGAATGCCAAATTCTTACCACAAACTTTTGCCTGTCCTTCAGGAATATTCTCAATGGGAAATTTTCTGTAAGAATCCTCACAGGGGTAAGCATCCCTGCCTCCCAATGTTCTCATCACTGTAAGTTTCTCTTTATCCCAGAATTCTCACATTATATGAGTTTCTGTTGCTGTGTTTCTCCCCAACTAGTCCTTTAAGAACAAGGACTGTTATGTCCTCATTGTCCAATGTAAGTCTTGGTACATAAGCAGGTACTCATTAAATGTTGATTGAAATGAATTTTTATATAGCTAAATGGCTGACTGTGTGATCTCTTTCTAATATAAAATGCTAAGGGTCTCTACCTACAACCAACTGAAGAGTTGAGACTACCAGTAAGTTACAATCAGCTTTCTCTTCTCTAGGTGGAAGTTTTCCTTGAACACCATTTCTTCTCAGCCTCAGTCTGACCCTACTTGTTTTTATGTAAACTCCATGGATTTAAAGTAGACTATTTCATTCCTTACTCAGGTTAGTTACTCAAATGATCTTTTACGTGCATTAAGCAGACTTTATTTAAAATAACAGAGTTAGAAATTTAAAAGAAAGACCATAAAGGTGGCCCATGTTTTCAGAAAGTCCCCTGTCTAAAATATCTTTCTTGGTGTCATTTCTAAGATGCTCTAAAGTAAGTATGTTGACCTCGGGGGATGCCCAAGATTATCCATTGATAATAGAAAAATTATCTCTGTATAAACATGCACATATGTGTGTATATATACTATGTTCACATACAATTTACCAAAACAATAAAAGGCATATAAAGTTTCTTTGCAGTTTCACTAGTAGACTGACAATAGAGTCTTACTCTGACCACACGACAGATGGTTTTATACCATATGTGATAAACAGGACTTCTCAGGGAAGGTATGAGTGTCACAATTTAGAGTGGTTGACTGTGGCACATTTGTTCATTGCCTTCAGTGTATTTCAAATTATTTCTCTTTTTCATGTGCCCAGTAAAATGAATTTATCTAGTTTTAACTAAAGTAACTTCACAAAAAGATACATGGTTTAACAAGTTTTCTGCAAAGAAAGTGCAGTTTGAAGATAATACTAATCATGAAAGCCCAAGAGAACTTTGAGCTCTCTGTCAGTCACATTATTGGGGTAAGGAAACAATGACATTCTAATCAGACATGTCAAGAAGTTAGGCAAAAAAATAATTGAAAATTATTAGAAGACTATTTGAAATATGAAACCATAATTTTGAATGAAAATCTAAACTCATCCAAAAGGTATTGAGATTATCAGCCAGTGATAGAACACTAATAATTTATAAACAAATAGGCATAGCTATTTAGGGGGCTGCAAGTTCAAAAAAATGTATTAAGAAGGTACATAATAAAAAATATTTAGAGAACACTGGCCTATTCTTGCTTCTACAAGTACTTTTTATTTCTTTCTGACCATTCCAATTCTAGAAAACTTGGAAATGCAAGAAAGCATAAAAAAATAAGACAAAAAAATCACCCATATTCTTATCACCACAAACACTATTAGCATTTGGTAAAGTGCCTCTTCTATTGTAACCAGTTCATATAAAATGTCTTTCATGGAGGGAGGCTGAACCTACAGGAAAGAACTTTATAGAACATCATGTTCCACTATAGATCACTTTGTCTAGTCTCCATGGAGTCCAAGAAGGTATGCTGGGAACCCAGCTGCAGTCCTGGTTTTGAACATCTAACAAATTTGGGATGTTCCACTTTAAGTTGTGGTACCCTATGATGTCATTCAAGGTTATAATGTGAGAGCTGTTTACACCATTATTATTGAGTAAAAGGAGATGGGTGCAGCAATTCATATGCTATCCTAATTCTTAAATTCGTCGGTTCATCTCAGCCATCAGTGATATGGTTAAGGAGACTCCCCAGATGTCAGGAGAGCAGGCCTTCTCTGGTGTTCAGTAATCCCGAGGAATTTGGAGTATGTCTATCAAATGCCATCCTTTAGGTCCTGCAATCACAGCTGTAGGTCCTGCAATCACAGATCCTGCCCTGGCTTATGTCTGCTTTGACACGCCTCTCATTACAGAAACCACCCTCAGTTTCACACTCTGAAGCTTCTCTAAAAGTTTGCTCTTCATCTCCACAGTGAAACATTGCTGGTATTTGAAATAATCTCATCACCCTCAAAAATAACTTGTGACAATCTGACTTGAAGCAGAACTTTTCCATAGGTTTGGCAGAATTTCCATTTCTGTCTAAGATTAGATGCAGCATTTTCCCAAGCTTTGGGCCTTCCCCTCAATGGGGATCAAGACCCTTCTGAAATCTAGAATTACAGCCTACAGCAGAGGATGCAAAATTGAATCATGATTTTCATTTCCCTCATTTTATGAGGCCCTCACACTATTTCCCCACTTTTTCTCTACTAAGTTATCCAAGTTATTGTTCAGTACTCAGGGTGGGAAGAGGAGTTTTCATACAAAGTAAGGTTGAAGAATGCAAATCCTACAATTTAAATATCAAGCTCCTCTATTGTAATATTTAAATAGAATCCAATTTTAAAGAGTTTGATTTATACTCATATTTTTAAAGGATATTTTCTACAAATGCTTTGGATTATTTTTCAGGAGTGAGACTAGATTTGCCTAGAATCGATGCAGGCAAATACACCCTTGTGATGCCCCTAACTGATGTCAGGGGTGCAGTCCATGTCAAAGTGAAGCCAACCAACGCATTTCAGGTCTGAACTAGCAACTCAGACCTCCAGACTGTAGCAGTCTAATCAAATAAAACTTAAACATTCAAACCCTCAGATTGTTTCCTTCCCCGTAAGCATTTTTTGATGTAGACCTGGAATGACAGAAGAGTAAATAAAAAATACAACAGCAAAATCACTATACCTGCTAACATAATTTCCCCCATGGATATATTCAATCCCAGAGGGCAAAGAGAGCTGAGGAAAGATTGTGGGAGGGCCTGTGGCCTACACCACTTTAAACAAACCTAATGTCTATTTATTTTTGTGAGTCTCACTCCCCATCACTAAAGAATAATGACTCACACCCTTTTTCTTTCCTCTCTTTATTATCGTTGTTGCCCCATCTTTATGAAGTTCACTACATACACTCTTCACTGCATGCCAATATCTTTATCTTTCCACTAGCATTTTAATTTTTCTTCCAAAATATGTTTTAATACAACTTGTCACCTGAAATTCTGAGAGTAGATTCAAGATAAATAAAAAGTATAAATAAATTCACCCAAAGTTATGGAACCAGTTGGAAGGATAATTAAAATCTAGATTTAAGAACTTTTCTTTGTTCCAGAAACTGTTCAGAAACCACTTTTTAGAACATGAAATCTTTTTTTTTTATTTTGAGTTGGAGTCTCACTGTGTCGCCCAGACTGGAGTCGCCCAGACTGGAGTGCAGTGGCCGCTCCCGGCCACTGCAGTCTCGATCTGCTGGGGTCCGGTGATCCTTCCGCCTCAGCCTTCCAAGTAGCTGGAACTACAGGAATGTGCTACCACGCCTGGCTAATATTTTGATTTATTGTAGAGATGAGGTCTCGCCAAGTTGCCCAGGCGGGTCTTGAACCCGCGGGCTCAGGCAATTCACTCACCTCAGCCTCCCAAAATGCGGGATTACAGTCTGAGCCACCGAGCCTTGCTTTAGAACATGAAATCTTTAAGCAAGAAATACTACAAGGGTTCCCGGGGGGGGCAGGTATAGATATACTTATAAGAGAATAAGACATAGGAAGATAAATACCTTTAAGATTGCTTTTCTTTTACATTTCAGATTCTTAATATGAATATAATTGGTCCCAGGATTAAAGAAAAGGGCAGCTGTTGCAAAAACAGTTTCCAGTCCTGAGTTGGAATAGGATAGGATATTGAAGCTTTCAATATTAAAAATCATTTTCCTTCCAAACCAGTTCCACTGAGTTTCCACAGATATTGTTGGGAAGATTAGTCAGCAGAAACCCAGAAGCCCAACTCCAGGGAGATGGTTCAAATGCAAAACAAAGTTAAAAAGAAATGGTGGGTGAAAAATTGGCTTTCCCTCCTACTCTACCCGACAGAAGCAAAGAGAAGACAATACCTTTAATTTAACCCCTTCTCATTCCTGAAAAGGAAAAAGTGCCTGATGTGTTTGATGTGTTGTATATCCTTCATATCCCAGAAACCCTGTTGGTCTGGCTTTAGTTACTGTTTCAAAGCAGGAGATAATAAAAGGTGGAAATTATGTGGGACAGACTTTATTAACTGATATCACAAAGGAGACATAAATATACCAGACTGTGATTCTGACCTTCTGAAATGAACTGAGGAGTCTATGAGATGAATCAACAAACGGCTTTAGTGCAGACTTACTTTAATGGGTAGAAGTCAAACTGAGGACACAGGTCCTTCTTTCTATGATGCCTGGCTTCTTGGCTGTTGTGCCATTGTATCTAATCCCTGATTCGATTGGGGAGGCCACCTAATTTCCGCACCTACCCACTCATCAAGCTATGGAATTCAATGACTCTACTTCAGTCATCAAACAGCCAATTCCATGGTCTTTCAGGAACCAAAGTACCAATTAAGAGTCCAATGAATAGCAATAAAAATCTTCCCAATGAAGTAAGCCACAGACAGAAAGTAAACTGGAGGGGCTCTGTTTGGCAGTAGGGGATGAGAGGGATGGGAAGAAATATATTACGGTGAAATGGGAATTTCTTGAGTTCTAAAAATGCATGCTTGATACTCCAATTCCTTTAGGCTACTGCCCTGTCCTGGGGGTAGTACCCTTAACAAGGAAGCACCCTCCTTGGTCCCTCTCCACCTTTCCCCACGCCCTGACCCCCTTCTACCTCTATGGTGTACTGCTCAAAGATGCGCAGCTGCAGGAAGATGTCCAGCTTGATCTTCCGCTCATGGAACAGCTCCTCCATCTGCACCTGGGCATCATCAAGCTGCTGCAGGACCGACTCAATGTGGCTGATGGAGCTGCTGTGGGGCGTCTTGTTGTTAGACACAGCTGAGTCCCTGTGGCAGAGCACGGAGAAAGAAGAGAGGGAGAGACCTTGCCATGTTAGAAGTGACAGAGAAGGAGGAGGGTCTTTCTCACCTGAGCAAATGGTCTCAAATCTGTTGAGTCATTCAATCAATAAACATTTATCAAACTCCTACTGTAAGCAGATACTATCTGCTAAATAGGTGAACCAAATATACAACATGTTCTTTTGGGTTCACAACTCTGTATTTCCAGGACTAGCTACTATTCTATTCCTCAGAAAGAACTGTGAAAGGAATAAAATGAAATAATATATGAGAACTGGATCTATAAAACATAAGATAGTAGAGAAAAAAATGGTTTCATACGTAAGTATAGTCTGACATGTATAGTTTTAAGAAATACACATAAAACATATATCACATACATAAGGGAAGACATATAAAGACATGTTTTTAAAAAACCCTCCTAGTTTTACCTCACAAGATTGTTAAAATAAGATGATGTCATGGTTGCCAAAATTGTAAGCATCCACTTTATAACGCTATGCCAAAGTTATGGGCTTGTGTTATAAAACAGGCTTCGAGCTGTAGTTAGGAAAGCATAGGATCTGGAGTCTGAAAACCTGAATTAGGTCTCTGCTCTGATATATAAAGGTTGATAGCCCTAGCAAATCACCTCTCTGAGCCCTAGCTACCTCACCTGTAAGGTGGACTTAATAATTACTGCCCTGTTCACTTCACAGTTTACTGTTAAATGAGACTGCATGTGAATTCGTATTGTAGAAATGATTATTAATCTTGAAACGAGACAAATGAATTGTCAAGTGCTGACTAGGGCACAGGCTCAACTTGAGATATTAAAGGCTAGATCATAAGAGGCTGTGACAATCAACAAAGGTTTCGAGGAGTTTTGATTTGCGGGTTTGAAGAAACAGATAAACATAGTCAAGTAGGTGGGAGGGGGCATGCCCTTTGAGCAGGCAGCAGCTACACAAAAGCAGTAGGGGAAGGTGACATGTGGTAGCGAGGAACCAAGAATTAAACAGATTGACTTGCTCAGAGAAATGAGCTGGTAATAAGACCTCCAATGAGACAACCCTAATAGGAAAACTACAGAGGTTAAGAAGTTTTGATTCTATAGGGTCTTTAGTAAGCTAGAGCCTTAAACTTGAAATAAACTGGCATATTCATTATCCTGTAACATCTTGATTTCTTATACAATTTCAAAAGTCACAAGATAAGGGGAAAATCATTAGTTTCAAATCCTCTCCTCAGGAGGCTTTCTGAAAGCCACATCTGTTTAGCTTCTGCTTGTCTCAGAAATAATAGTGTCTGAGCTCATAGTGTTTCTGAAGACAGCCAAAGGCCAGTTTGTCAAGCACTCCTTGTCATTCAGAGAACTTCCAATTTCTACCTCTTGACCCTGGCCTATTTGATCATGAAACAGGCACGATTCCTACCCCCACTATTGCATGGATACCCCCAGTCACGAAAAGAACATAAGAGATGTACTTGATGCTATCCACTACAGATTTGCTGAGGGCTTTGCTGCTGGGAGGATCTAATTGTTCTCTCTGCCTGTTTTTCTCATTCTTTTTCTGTCACACAGCTTCCAAAAGAAGAGAATGATTTTACTGTTTTATATAGCACCTATGTCAGTGTCACACTCACTAGGAATCATTGAGATGATGCAAAAGCTTCCTTAGGGTGCTCCCATGATAAGCCTCAGGGAGAACCAGGAAGACCAGAGGAAGACGTACTTCTGATGTGTGTGAGGCACCCTGCCAATGTCCACTAAGCACCATTTACTTCTTTTTCTCTTTGGCAGTGATGTCAGGGAGGAGAGCCTAGGGTAGAGTCTAGGCTAGTGGAGGAATGTATGGCCTATGGGATGTCATAACTTATGGGACTCTAAAATCTTATAGAACAGGCATCATTCACATTGTTGCCTTCACTACCACTGAGTAACCTTATGCCCCTAGGCATTGTGCAGGTTGGCAGTTGTTAAGGACAAGTGGCATCTCCACAACTCAGCCCCACAGGACAGCGAAGCCAGCTAGCCAGCCATGCTTGAGAAAAGTATTTAGAGAGATAATTCAAAGCCATCACAAAATTCTAGGGCTGACAGAGATCCTAGAGAAAACGCCTTAATTACACAGATGAAGCAACTGAGGCCCAGAGAGGTTAAGTGACTGCCTACTATTTGGAATTTTCTTCAGAAGCAGATGACAGTAGAGTGTCCTAGGGAGGCAGACAAAACTGTCATGTATTATATATTCATGAAGATGAACTGGGGGAAGAAGGGAAAGAAGCTGTCTTGTTAGTATGCAATAGGAAGATTCAGAACATCTCATGTGCATGTTTGGAATAGAAATTATTAATTTCCAACAGGAAAACATGCCAGGGTCTTCTAAAGGTAATTTCTCATTGTTTATTTAATTGGACAACTGTTATGGGGGGAAAAGCCCTCTCCAATTGAAGTAATTCCCTCAGGCCCCGGGGCTGGCCTGGGACTTGCTGATGAGATTATTTCTGTTCAGAGTTGGCAGAGGTCCCAGCATTCAGTGATTTTGGGATAGGAACAAGTCCCTGCAGGCAGGCATCATTAGCACCATCAAATCCTATTTATACAGTATCTGGGCATGGGGCTAGTTGCTGAGGGCTTGCTCAAGGCCTCATGACACTTTATCTGAGGAACCAGTGCCCTTGACAGGGGAGCAAACTAGATATTGATGCCAATATAAAGGAGGCAATGATGTGGGTAATTCTAAACAAATATAAGGTTTTAGATAGGATTTTCCTGCTTAGTTATGTTTGTTTGGGTTTATACAGAAAGAGTTTTATTTTCTGGGCAGCCAGGAATGATGACAAAGAGAGCAAGTGGGACAGCAACACGTGTTCTCTATATTTTCATGGGGCCAAAGTCAAACAACAGGAAAATGGCCAGATTTTATTGACTGGGGCACTGGAGTTCAGATTTCAGTCTAAGATTAGATCAAATAACATTATATTCCATAATGTCTATCTCTCCACATGATCAAATAGGCCATATTATTAATGAAGATATTTATTTTTTTGTTGAATTTTGTTGCATTTACAAAATACAACACTGCTGAATAACATCTTGAATGATAAATGATGCTTTGAAACTTTAGAGTTTTTCCATTTATTATTTCATTCTAGACTCAAGTTGGGTATGGTGCAGACATTTTCACATCTTACAGATGAAGAAACTGAAGCTCATACAAGTCCACAGGACAGACTGTGGCTGAGTCAAGACTGGGACAGAACTTATCTCACGTCTAGCCCAAGGCATTTCCCACTGGAAAGCACTGCCCATGCTGACCTGGCCTCGCTGGGCTCCCCCAGGGAGGGAGGCGCTGACCTGAGCTGCTGGATAAGGTCTTCGCCTTCCTTGATGACATTGAGCGTGGCATCCAGGGTGGCAGTCTGCTGTTGCTGGAACTGCTTGATCAGTTCCTGTACTGCATCCACGGAGTCTGCACAGACATCCTCCAGCATCTCCTTCTGAAGGTCTTCCATCCATGTCCACAACTGGGGGGAAAGAGTAGAGACCCCACTCAGGACAGATGGGAGAGGCTAGGGCTGGGGCAAAGGCAAGGAAGCTGGATTGGAGTTACCCAACCTATCCTCAACCAGTTAGTGCTGTTCTCATCAGTACACCCATGGATCAGTTTGTTTTTCCACATTTCTATTCCTTACCCATCTTTGCTAAGTTTACTCCATTAGTGTTGGCATTCCCTAAAGATAGGAATCACCCTTGGCTTAACTTTCCTACCAGTCTTAGAGCAAGGAGATCATTCATCTTTGAGAGACTAGGACGAACAGAAGACTAGAATGGACAAATATTATTTCATCTTTCTGGAAAGAGAAAAGGGAGGGCTCTATGCACATTGATTTCTAAAAACTTATCATGCTATTGCAAATATGCAAAATAGAATATGGTGCTCAAAAGAACTAAATGAAGATTAATTAAGCATAACATGTGCATATGCTATTACTATTTTGTTCTTTTCAGAATTGCTACGTGGGTTAGAAAGTTGAATGCTAAAGATGTCTCTTATTTTAATTTAAATAAAAGCATGAGACATTTTCCCATGATATTCAAGATGATAAAATGTGACTAGGATTATATTACTGGTCAGACAACTTTAAAAGAGCTTAGCATTTTGAACAAAATAAGCACTGACAATGATCACTGAAAATAAAACTGAATCACTAAAAGCTTATTTACTGATCACTTCCTCATCATACTGAAAATATGTCTCTAGTTGCCTGTCACAGGTCTACACTTTTGACTACTCTTATTGAGAATTTTCATAAATGAGGGAGGCAAAGATGAGTCTGGTGTTTGCTTTGAAACCAGGAGTCTTCACCTTGCTAGCAGGAAAGATTAGCTCCAGGCTCTACCAGGAAAAAGGCAGTAGAAAGAGAGAAAATTGACAGGTGGAGTCAAAAGATGTGGATTTTGGCTTCTGTTCCTCTCATTACTCACGATGCCTTTGAACAAATCTCTGTACCCTTTGAGCTCCATGACATTATGTGTAAAATAGCTTAGAGAAAGCATAAAATAAAATGGTTAGTTACCACCTGGTTCTAACATCCTTAAGTCTTCCATGTTAAAAAACATAGATAAATATCTACCTCAAGAATATTATTTCATGTAGTTGGTTCTCAGTATGGTAAAGATGTTATGGGCTTTTCAATAAGGGATAAAGAGAAAATAAACAATAAGAAAAATAATCTTCAAGATTTTGAACAAATTATTCTTTGTTCTTTAGACAGGAGAAATGCTAGCTGTGGCAGAGGAAGTTGAGTTAACAAGCAGATTAATAAGCCTTGGAGGTGGTGAATAAAGTGTAAAGAATGTTCTTTTTGTACAGGTGAATAACCGCTTGAGCCTCAGTTTTCTAATCTACAAAATGGGAATTATAAGATTTACCTTGCTCAAATCAAAGACTGTGAGGACTGAACAATTTACTTATTATTAATGCTTTAAATAAACTTATAGCAGTATTTTTTTTTTTTGAGTCGGAGTCTCACTCTGTCGCCCAGACTGGAGTGCAGTGGCCGCTCCCAGTCACTGCAGCCTCGACCTGCTGGGCTCCGGCGATCCTTCTGCCTTGGCCTTCCAAGTAGCTGGAATTACAGGTGCGCACTACCACACCCGGCTAATAAGCCTATAATATTGTCCTGATTGCTATAGGAAGTGTAAATTAATACTATTCAGTGTCCCTGGCATTTATCAGCTTGCAAATCTGGTTGTAATTAGTTCAGTTTGTTTCTTTTCCAAATAAGCATTTTGTTACAAAAAACACAGAACAGGCTTTCCAGACCATAAAAGCTGGAATACATGTTCCTATAAGTGTGAATGTACTGATTTCTTTTCTTTTCTTTTCTTTTTTTTTTTTTTGAGTTGGAGTCTCACTCTGTCGCCCAGACTGGAGTGCAGTGGCTGCTCCCGGCCACCGCAGCCTCGACCTGCTGGGTTCTGGCGATCCTTCCGCCTCAGCCTTCCGAGAAGCTAGAACTACAGGTGCGTGCTACCACACCCGGCTGATTTTTTTATTATTGTAGAGACGAGGTCTCACCAAGTTGCCCAGGTGGGTCTCGAACCCGCGGGCTCAGGCAATCCACTCACCTCGGCCTCCCAAAGCGTGAGATTACAGGCTGAGCCACCGAGCCCGCCCTGTACTGATTTCAAATCAGTATAAAACCAAGAAGTGTAGATAATGGTCACAACAGTTTAATGTCACTTTGTACTTTTTGTGGTTGTATCTAGATATAAAAACCATTTTCTAAGCATGCTAAAGTCTTTAGGTAAAAGAGGATAGATTCGCTGAAAAAATATTGTACAGAGAGACAATAGAGCATAATTGTTAAGCATTTCAAACCCTAGTTCTACCATGTATTAGCTATATAGCCTTGGGTAAGTTACCTACCTTTTCTGTAACTTTTGTTTTGTTTTCTTTTGTTTTTTAACAGCAAAAATGGTTATAATAATAGTACTTACCTGCACAGCATTGTTGTAAAGATTACAAATAAGTTGACAAATGTATGTATACACAAATAAGTATGATATATTAACAGTGTCTGACATATTGTCAATGCTATATAAGCACTACTTATTATTACAAAAGATAATTTAAAAGATTTAAAAGATATTTGTGATGCAAGCCATCTCCAGTTTCCTCTAGATGGCAGAAGGAAAGTTTGAAGTATTCTTTCATTTTGGAATCTGTATAAGATGAACACTGTATTTGGTCCTTCAAGATACTAGGTTGGGCTAGTCTTCTCTTTCTTATTTTTTAAACTTTGTCTTGGGATATCCAAGGAAAGCCTCGAAACTAAAAAATCCAGATAGTTTTAAAAAAACAAAAATTAGAACATGTGACAAGACAGAGATGAAAATTGAGGACATGGAAAATACAATCACTGCTTAGTGGCAGCAAACTTAAATTGCAAGCTCATAATATTGAATAAGTACCTCTGAGGCTTAGTACCATAAAGTAGACAGAAATAAATTGCTAAAGGATGAGTAAGGGTCAATATTCCATTTATTAGGCTGTAATTTTCCTAACTATAAGAATGTCCCATAGGTCTCCACTTTATATGTTCATCTGATTTAACCCTGAAGAGCATGTTTTGAAAACAGTCCAAATTAGAGAGACACTTCTACTACTACTTTACTAATTATCAGTCAGCCAATGAGACCCAGCCAAAATGATCTCTCCTGTCAAGCTTCCACAAGCCAATGATTGCCAAAGCTAATTAGGTAAAATCATGGAGTGAGTGAGATAGCTTGGCAGGCAGCTCGTGTGTTTTTTCCTTACTGTCCTCATTTTGTTTTATCTTTCTTGGGTAATCTTCTGGACCCTCTGTTATCTAAGGTCTAACATGATAGCACTGCACCTTTTCCATCAACCTACCCCCTCGCCAGAAAAAATCCCATGTTTCAGTCATTTCCAGAACCTCTTTTCTTGATCAAAACATACTTGTATTATGACTCATTCTTTTAGGGTCCTGCTCTCTGCTTGGCAATGATTACTTACGCCTTGCTAATATATTCACTTAGATGGCTTTGTGCATTCTGTCTCTTAGAAAATGTGTGGTTGTGGCAAAAAAATACCTACATCTAAAAGAATGGGTCTAATTGGAGAGTTTCTAGAATGTTGGCAGGGGTAGAGTGAAGGTAGCCTTTCAATGCTCTACATAGTAGTCAACCAGTAAGTTCAGGAAGGGCCATCCCACAGGGTCATCTCATGGGGCGGCCTGAGAAAAGGGCAACTAAAAAAGGCAGGCAGGAAGGGGACAAGGATGGAAGAAACTAGGAGGTTTGTAAGAAATAATGAGGCTTATGGATGAGTGGTTAAGCAAAGAGGTCATTATTTCATCACGTTCTCCTGCTGATTGGCTGTTTTATTTGCACAGCTCTGGCAAGCTATTGTGCTGATACAAAGGATTGACCTTTAGGGATGTTGAAAGGAGCACCACATCCACAGGGTGAAGCCCTCACCCCCTTATTTTGAAGAGACATATGTTTTTGGCATCGACCACCAACTTTTATTTCTTAAATAAACAGCACAACAGAATGGTAAGTGAAACAGAGGACAAAGCTGCTTTGTGCTTGAGGCCATCATCCCTTTTAAAGACTGATTTAATTTTGGTTCTAGGGTGGGTGGGTAGAGGAACATGTGTATATGTGAGTGTTTGTGGTATTTGTGGTGTGTGTATACCTGTCTGAGCAGGAAATGGTGTGGCAGAATGATTTCACAAGGTCAGAAACAAATGGAGGTAGATATTTAATTAAGCCATTTAAAAAGGAGATGAGGTTGGTTACTATGACCATGTTCCTCAGTTAGTTTGACTGCCATATTTAGAGTACAGAAATATCTAAAAATGAATATTTTAAAAACCCAGCAACGGTAGCATTTCCATGGAAACACAGAAAGAAAAGAGAATTCTGTCTGGACAATCTCTGCAGGGCTGGTGACACTTGCTACAAATGCCTTGTTCCTGGACAAAGAGAATGAGAACTTAAGTCAACATTTCTTCTTACACCTTTCCTAGCTCTCCAGACCAGCAACCAGAGCCGGCAGCCCACTTGTTTTCAGGAAAAAAGAAGGTATTTGAAAGTTTAGCACAATTTATAGTAGTAGATAAGGCTCTGGATGCATAAGAATCCAAGTACATGTTTGTGACCGCTCATTTTTGAGTAGCTCTTTAAGGAGAAATGAAAGATTTTGCTTCTTAAAAATAATATATATTAGGATTGTTCCTGGTTATAAACTGAAAATAACATTAAAAGGAACTTGCAAAACAGAAAAATATGCAAAAAATTAAATCACTCATAACATTCTTAAATTCTTGGTATCTTTACTCCTGGTCTTTATTTTATGTGTTTTATTGAAATTATGGATATGCAGTTTTTATATATCATACCACAGGCCTTTTCTCATGCCATTAATGATCTTTGGCAATGTGATTCAGAATGACTGTGTAATATTTTACTATACAGGTACAGTATAATTTGTTTAGCAAAATCACCCAGTGTGAAACCTTTAGATAGTCTCTAATGATTCAAGATTATAAATAACATGGTGATGAAATGGTTAGACAATTTAACCCTCCAGATTCTTACAATAGTGAAGAATTTACAAAACAAGTGCAATAGAATTAAGCAGAATCTTCAATTTGCAGAAGAAATGAGGCTGGAGTTTATGTTTTTATATTCTCCTCCTGTTTCCTCTCTGATATTAATTAGAGTAAAAATTAGACGTGGGAAGTGGGCAAAAGTAAAATAATGAACTTCAGCCTGGAGAGTCATAGGAAGTCTAAGTTAAATAATTTATGAAGATGGATATTCAGTTCCCAGTCAGAAGTCTCCTATAAAGGGGGCTTTCATTCCATGAAAATTATACACTATGATGACACTGTGTTATATATTGGCGCCAAGGCAAAAAACAACAAAAAAATAAACAAAACCTGAAAATGATTGTAAGAAGGGAGCAAGAAAAGGAGAAAAGAAAGAAAAAAAAGTAGCCATAATTAGGTAGAAAGAATCTATAACACTATTAACAATACCCAAGTCTACTTTGGCAAAGTTGAGCAGAAGATTTTCCTTCCATTGACTCTATTCACAGTGAGGGAGAAACAACCAAGGCAACTTAAAATTCCCTAACAGACTACAAATCCTGACTTGAATAAAAAAGCCAGAAGTTTTCCTGTAGAGTCAAGAGGAAGGAGTCAAGAGTCAGTGGACTCAGGATCAAATAGGACCCACACTTAGCAAGGTTTGAGAGGTGGTCAGTCTTGAGAGGTATTAAGGAAAAAGTGAAAAAAATCAAACCACAGGAGTTCTTTCATTAGACCATTCAAGGATGCTTACTTCTAATAATCCATTTCTACTTGCTATATAGGCCCTAGGGGGAAGCTCCCCACCCTACTTCCCTTTATTTGCAATGTCTACAGGGCTCAAAACAAAGAACTGGGGTAGATAAAAATGTGGCTGAATGGGCTTTTCCTTCTTCTTTTCCTGTTCCCTTTCTTAGGAGAGACTACTAGTATCCCATTGTCAAGAAAACCCATTGATTCAATATTTCTTCAGCACCTCTATGTATCACAGTGGTAGGAAAATATAGCAGTATCCCCACCTGTACATCTATAGCCTCTGTGTAGTGTACATATAAGTAGCACTCCCAATTTAGTGAGGAAGAGACAATCACAGCTCAGTGTCATCCTGACAACACTAATGGAGGTATGTACACAGTGCTCAGGTCCAGTCTGGGTAGAAGTTGGAAGCACCAGGGCAGGATTTCAAGAACAAGAGATGCCTGAGTTGACTCTTCAACTTTCTTATTAAACCTACTTTAAAGAAGCACTAAGAAAAATTTGGGAGGGAGTTTCCTACTAGGAAAAAAAAAGTGGTACATTAGTATTGTACCACTTTATTTTGTAATAAAACAGCATGCCCAATGAAAAACCAGATCTGGAAATCAAACCTACCTGGAATCCAAGATCTTGCTGTACTTGATGTGTTTGTGTTGTGTATGCACACATGTATGTCTGCATGTGTACACATATACACATACATTATTAATGTGTGCATATATACATATATACACATATTTTCTACCCTGTCTTGTTAATCATTTAAAGGGGGCTTCATGCAGGCTGGTTTGGGTGGGAGTGACTAAGAGAAAACGTGCAGATACAAATTCCTGCTGCATGGTCCCCATGAACAGCTTCTCTGTGGCAGCCACTCAGAAAGCTGCTTTCCTGTTCATCCTGAAAAAAATAAAATCTGTATGATCTGAGAGTTGCAGATCTCTTGAATAGAATGGTCCTTACAACCACAGAACCCTTTGCATCCAGGCAGGACTACCCCAAATTTCTTTCAAATTTTGGGATCTAGGGGAAAGAGACTATGTTATCTCCTGACAGCTTCCTGTTTGAATGAATTTCCTGATGGAAAAACAATCCCTCCAATTTGTATTTAACTAGCCTTCAGGTGAAAGTCTTTGTGGCAAAGGAGAAAAAACACGGGCTTTTGAGTCAGAAAGACCTGGGATCAATTTCTATATTTACTACATCCTAGTTAGAAAATCCTAGGCAAATTATTAATTTTTGAACACTGGTTTTTCCTATTGTAAAACTGGAATTTTAAAAATGGCAATTCTCATGGCTATTGATTAGATAGATAGCCTAGAACTTCAGTTCCCCTCTTTTTTTCACCTGTCCCCAGTATCATACTGCTCCCTCTAGTACTATTTCATATAAATGTGACTTTATAAACTGAGTCCCAGTAGGGAAACAAGTCTCAGGTTACAATAGTACAAGGTTTAGCAAGATTTGAGAAATATCTGGAAAAATAATAGTTAATAAATTCAGCCCTGACTATTCTTGTCTCCCACATCCCCAAACCTGGCAACACTTTATATCTCTTAGGCACGATCTATTAAGATCCTGATGTGGGGTTTTAAAATGTAAAGAAGAAAAATAAAAGTAAGGAGGAGGAAGAACAGAGGAGAGAAGGAGATATTAGAAGAAAAAAGGATAGAGTATAGGTAATCAGAAGACAGGTAAAATCTCAGTTGTACTACTAAGAAACTCTGTATCCTTAGACAAGGCTTTTCTGAAGCTTAGGTTTTTTCATTTAAAAACATGTTTGATAGAAATCTATAAGAGTAACATGTAAGTTACATAAAATGATATATGTGTCTAGTATAAAGTGGGTACCCAATTAAAAAACATATAATATATATTGAATGTTTATAATGAGACAAATCTTAGGCTAGGAAATCACCAATACTACTTCAGGCTTAAATACTATTAATTACTATGATCAATATCAAATAAAGAAGAAGAGGAGGAGAAAAAGAAAGGAATTTTTAACTCACATTAGAACTGCAAGGGCCTTAGGGTCACCAAGTCCAGTTGCATAATTTTATAGACAAGGAAACCCAGGGCCAGGGCCACAGCAACAGAATCTGGACTAGGATCCTAGCCCTCTAGCTCCAAGTACAGAAGGTGGAAGATGCAGCTAGAAAGAATTCCTGGAAGTCGTGGCCATCCTTTCAGGAGTGGTAGCTCCATGGAAACTGACCTTGCCTACTCCTTCTCCATGCAGCCAGCACCTCCTCAACCCCCTTGGGGGTATGACTCCTGTTCATTCATGCTCTATTCCATCACCCATAGGCTCATAATTAAAAGGGAATGCACATGCTTTTGGTTTCTGAGCCCATCATTAAGAAATCGGTGAGCCACAAGCAAGCATACAACCAGGCAGAAAACCCTGGATTAAAGCTAATCCCCTTGCTTTATAGACACTCATCAGAGAGTAGTTGTGGGTCCCATGGAGAGGAAGCAGGCGGCTTCGGGGAGTTTGCCAACCCTACATCTGCCTGGGGAATTTCAGTTTAGAGAACATTATCTTTTCATATTTTGCTCTGATAGGCACTGCAATGATTGCATTCATTCTCACAAAGTGTCAGAAAAGCCTATGAAGTAGTAACAATCAGGCTTCTTAATGTATTCCCAGTATCAAAATTCAACTTAATTAAATAGGACTAATTTTTTTTTCCTGAACAGCAATCAAACTTTAATTAATACTCTATTAAAATGAATTCCTGGGAGGAACCTGAGGATGCACACATCTAATGAGTTCATCTGCCAAGGGTGTTATTGCAGAAGATGCTAAATGTGCCCTCTTCCTGGCCACTTACTCAATTTCAGAGTGTCCCTTGTTAATCAGAAATGAAAAGCAATCACAGGTTTGCAATCCTCCTCCTCTCTATGGGGCCCCTCTGTCCTTCCAGCAGTTTAAGATAATTCATCCTTCCTTCCCCTTTTTCCACTTGGTGAATGATTCAGGCTGGGACTGAAGCCCAGCTGGCCTCCTCCTTGGGGTGGGGGAGCACCTCAGTTCCATCTTCCTTCATTGCCCGTCACTCCACATTCAGGCAAGGTAAGGACCTACTTTATTATCACCCTGCTGCAGATCTCATTAACAAGATTAAATCTCTTGTTTAATAAATAAATTAAAACATAGACCATATCTGAAAACTCTGCATGTTCCTTGCTGGTAGCAGAGGTACCTAATTAAAGTTCTACAGGACTCTAATTTCTGATAGAAAACACTAACCAAGAGAAACTGAGTGTGGAGTAGAAAGTAAGTCTGCACTCCTCTTGCTATGACTATTTCTATACAAGGAATTTCCAAATTTCTTTAGTTGCAGACTGAATGCTCTAGCAGATCACTACCCCCACCAATCACCTGCCTCCATAGCCCCCTTCCCCATTAGAGATGATGGGAGGAAATTTTGCCCCATTTTGATAGAGACCTAAATGCAATCTATCAGGAGCAAATTGTTAATATTACCAAAGTTAAGAGTCCAGTAACCCCCAGACCACTCAGGACCCTGATCAGAACTTCGGGGCCAATTTACTAGAAAGCTGACCTGACCCTGCCAGGACCAACACTCCCTCTCCAACACTGGCTCCCCTTACCTCTTTGGTGTGTGTGTGGAAGGAAACAGACATGTCCAGGAGAAGCTTCCGTTGCTCCACCCTGCGCACGAAGTCTTGGATGCGCACCTCCAAGTGTCGAGCTGCCTTGTAGATCTCCTCGGGGTCACATTCCCCAGTCTGAGCCAACTGCTCTGCTGCTTCTAGGAGCTTGTCCGCATTGGTATATGTATTCTGCCAGCGACAACAGTGAGGCAAAGTCAAGTTGCAGTCGCACCTTCATACAGCCCACCCTGGGGCTCCCCCGAGCTGGAGCGGAGGAGCGTGGGCGCTGAGCCGACAGCTCCCTGAGCTGGCACTGAGGCGCTGCGTAGAGCTGACACGCCTCTCTGTGAGCCAGCAGTCTGCCTAGCTGCTCTGCACAGGCAGCACTAGCTAGGGGCCTTGTCTACCCCTGGGACTTCTCAGAGGCACAACGTCCCTGAAAGGAAGCTGGGAGACCTGCAAGAATCTCTGTACCCCATCGCTCCCGAGCCCCCACCCACATGGAGACTCATCCTTGCCCTCACAATCTCAGGCTGTAACTGCCAGGATCAGAAATAGCACACCCACAAAGATGGTCTGTGTTTCTCTAAGTGAGAACATCAAGGAAACACGAACTGAAGACTCGCTTTGCTTCCACCCCCCACCCAATTCCCTGTCACTACTGGTGTTTATCTTTTGGAACAGAGCTATCTCTTTGGAAGGGAAGAGGTCCATGACTCCAGAGAGCTGACAGAAGGAAGAGGCCACAGCCAGAGAGGGGAGATGCAGGCTACTCCCTGTGGGCCCAGAGAATGTGTTCAGGAAGGCTGGAGAGGAGCCTGGTGATTTTCTTTATCTTAAGCTACTGCATGCACATACACACATGTGCACACACACTCACTCACAGTCTTCCAGCCCCTTCTGTACACACCATGGTGTTCTCCAGAGAATTTTAAAAGGCAACCAACTTGTAATCATAATTTATCAGGATGGGAGTCACTGCCTTTATAATAGTTACTACATTATATGACATGGGTATTTTCCTCAGCAGGCTTCTCCTTTTTAAAAATCTCCTAATGAATTCTGACTGAGAGCTGGTGACTCAGGTATGCATATATTTCTTAATACCCCTAGAGTAGGTGCAGTGCTCTATAGAGTGGTAAACAAGCAGGACAGCCATAGGGAGTGCAGAATTAAAAGGGATGTATGAGCAATTATGGTATGGCCTCCACATCTCCATGGGGGGGGTTCGGATTCACTTGATGACCTGGATGTTATTGGCTGAACGGTGTCTCCCAAAAATTCACATGTTGAAGTCCTAACCACTAATATATCAGAATGTGACCGTAATAGGATAATTGCAGCTGTAATAAGTTATATTAAGATCAAGTCACATTGGAGTAGGATGAGCCCCTAATTCAATGTGACTTGCGTCCCTATTAAAAGAAAAATAAAAACAATGAAAGGACAGACATGCACACAGGGGGAATACCATGTGAAAATCAAGGCAAAGACTGGGGAATGTATCTATAAGCCGAGGAATGCTAGACTGCCAGCAAGCTACCAGAAGTTAAGAAAAAGGCATAGGGCAGATTTCTCTCTTGCATTCCTCAGAAAAAAACAGGCCAGCTGACACTTCTAGTTTCCAGAACTGTGAGAAAATACATTCTGTTAAGTCATACATCTGTGGTGCTTTGTTGAGACAGCCCTAGGAAATGAATACACTAGGGTTAAACCTTTCCGAGGCTGTTGACCCTGACTTTTGATTGTACTGGCATAGAACCTGGAGAAGATGAGCTGGTTGTCAGCAAACACTTGTCATGACTTTTAGGAATTCTGGGAGAAGCCTCAGGGGATCCCCAAGGAATGCTGCTTGAAAAGCAACTTCCCAAGGCAGACATTGTCCTGATGCTGGTGAGAAGAGGTTGAAGGAGAGGAAAATCATTTGGTTCCAACTGGGACATTCATGACAAAACAGAGTAGCTTGTGTGAGGAAAGAGGCTTTGCCACTGAGTTTGAGAGGGGTATGTCAATTCTGGAAAGCAAATGACGGAAGTTATCCAGAGTCATGAGGGAAATGCAGGGAAAGATGGGGACAAACAGGCAGGAGGAGCTCTCAGGGACTGCGTGGCAGGTTCAAGAAGACTCCTATGGAGTTGCCCACAATTTCTAGCATATATGTCCATAGCTGATAAGAGAGAGGTTTTTTTGTTTGTTTTTTGTTTTGTTTTGTTTAAGGAATCCCTCAAATTATTTACCTTAAATCTCAGGGAATCTCAAGAATCCCCAAAGAAACCCAGAGAATGTAACTTTATATTTTCTAGACAATAAGTTAAAATTGGACTTACTTGAAGAAGACATGGGTGTAATGGGCTAAACTGTGTGTCCCCCAAATTCACATGTTGAAATCCTAGTCCAATATCACAGAATGTGAGCTTATTTGAAAATAGGGTAACTGTAGATGCAATAAGTTAAGTTAAGATCAAGTTATACTGGAATAGGATGGGCCCCTAACCAATATGACTGGTGTTCTTATTTACAAAAACAAAACAAAAAAACCCCCACCATGTGAAGAGACAAACATGCACACAGGGCGAATGTCACATGAAGATCAAGGCAGGGTGAGCTTGCTCGCAAATTAGGTTTGGGACCAATAAGACAAATAAAAAGCAAAATTTAAGTGCCTACTGCATGTAGGGTGATCAACCTGTGCTATTTTGCCTAGGACTTTCCTGGCTTTATCACAGAGAAATCCCCTAATGCAACATAATAAGAGATTATTAAGGGCTAAAGTTTCTTGACATGATACAAGTGCTAAAGAAAATGAGTAAAAACTGAGAATGATAAGAGCTAATAATTATTAAATATTTCCCACATGCCAAGGGCCATTCTAAAAGCTTTTATGCATATTATCTCCTTTAATCCTCACAATAACCCTATAAAGTTGATACTGCCATCAGACCCATTTTACAGATGAAGAAACTGAGGTTATAAAGAACTTCTGGCCAAGATCACATGGCTGGCAAATGATAGACCCAGGATTAAAATCTTGTTGTCTGGCTTCAAAGCCCAAGCAACAACCCGTTACACTACTCTGTCTCTATATAGGGTATAGGCAGGAACCTGCAGATGAGTAGGATTTAGCAGAGAAGGAGGAGGGTTTCTTATAGACAAGGCTCTCTTTTTGTGTTCGGGTTCTCTATGTTTATACCATACCACCACCATTATCACACTTCACAGTAACAATGTGTCTCCATGATATCTCCCTACTGGTCCGTGAGCTCCTTAAAGGCAAGCCTCATGTCTCATAAATCTTTGGTTTCCCTGTGCTAAGCATTGTGACTAGTACACAATAGGCACTCACTAAATGTTTGTTGAATAAACAAGACACAAAGATAAGAACAAGGGGGCATGTTTGAATACACTGAGTCAACCTGCCCAAAATTGAAGAATGGCAGGAAATCAGGCTGAATAAGGCAGGAGAAACTAGATGATAGATTCTACAAAGTATGTGACAATAAAGACAGGTAAGAAGACAATGAGGTCAGTGCCAAAAGTTGGCCTCCCGACTCTATCTGAATCCAGCCCTCCCTGCCATTACTACCAGAATGAACTTCTAAAATTCAGATCCAATTATATCTCTCTTCCACTTAAAATCATTCAGTGGCTTTCCATTGCCTTTGGGGTAAAATACCTTTGCACGGCATGCAAGGTCTTTTTCATCTGACATGATTTTCCTCTTCAACTTCAACTCACATCACTTACCTACAAACAGTCTATAAAATAATCAGCATTTCCAAAAATTCTTATTCTAAATCTTGCCTTTGTGCCTTTTGCACACACTCTTCCTCTGCCTGGAATGCCCTTCCCCTCATTTTCTACTCTACCAACTCTTATTCACCTTTAAGACTCAGCCAGGGCATCACTACCTCCTTTAAGACTCAGCCAGGGCATCACTACCTCCAGAGAGAAGACCAATCCTCATATTGTCTTCTCTCTCATGACTGGCTTAGGTACCCTCTTCTGGGATAACAGTGATCTGTATCAACTCCCTCCATGGTGCCTGCCATAGTCAAATGTTTACTTATCCCATCCATTAGGTGCAGATAATGTCTTTCATCTCTCCCTTAGTGCCTGGCACCAAGTAAGTGCTCCATAAATAATTAGTGAATGAATAAATTAAAAAATACATCAATCTCCACCAATCTTAATATTCAAACCTTGGTCCTCATTAACTACCTGGTATAAGACTTTGCCTGTTAGAATTCAGGTTCAATGGCATTTAGTTTATCCTACTTCCTGGCACAGCTCTGAAATAGGAATGTACTTAGAGAATGACAACTAAAATATTACCAAAGCAACACATTGACTCCTGTCAATGTCCCCACATTGGAGAAAGGATCACTATAGGTTTCTGCTCATCTTCTGACCAAATCAGCCACAGCTTCTGATCCAAGGCCAGAGTCTGGCCTTAATTTGAGTACAGTTCCTAGGCATTTCCAGCCTTCTAATCCCTGCCTTGGACTTGACTCCTTATCAACATTTCTCAACTGATATGCCAAAAAATGGGTTATGAGTGCTGGGATATAGATCCCTCAGCCACTGTGGCTTTCAGACAGCCAGAGCCTCTGATTCAAACATTTGGGCCACACAGACAGTTGTGGTTCCTATTCTTCTCTCTCCAACTCCGCACCCCTGTGTCAGCAGAGTGCAATGCCCTAGCAATCCAAGGCATTAAATATAATTGTAATTTTCCTGCAGAAGCCCTGGCACATTATTTTTTTGTTTTTTCCCCAGGGAAGAAACAGAACATTCTAGGATAATTTGTCTCTAAAAATACAGGAATTTCAGCAACATAGGTAAGGTTTTAGACTCTCAGGGATTAAGCAGAGGGGCAGGGGACAGGCTTTTTAAAGGTAAGGGGTGGGAGAGACAGTACATAAAACACTTCTGGAGTCAAGAGTTAAGTTACTTGGTAATATGACTTGGCTCTATGCCCTCGGAATGAGGAAAATGAGGCTGGGAAGCCACCCTTACTATTTAAAAGATGCCATGTGGACTGGAGAGCAGGACTACCAGAGGACCAGGAGAGAACTGCCTTATAATTATCATTTTTCCAGGTCAGCATGGCTGGAACAAATAGTTAGAGGAAAGGAGCAAAGCCATAAGGACTATAGAGAAATGAGACATGAAAGGATAGGCATTGGGGAGGGTAAAAACTTATCTCTGAACCTTGACATTAATGAATGGCAGCATCCAAGATAATGTCCAAAACCTTACATTCGAATAGTACTTTACAATTAACTAATAAATCTCTTTCACCTTCCTTCCTTCCTTTCCTCTAGGACATATCTGCAGAGAATTCCTCACACATATATGTGCGAGGAAACTACCTGAGGCTGGAGAAAGAACCACCTGAAAGGATTTGAGACAACAGTGCCCAGCATTCATACAGTTAGGAACTGTACCTATTCCTACCAGTCAGCCTGGAAAACCTCATGGTTCACGGTATGTCAGGTAGAGTACTAAGAAGGGTCAAAAGGGTAAATTGAGCCTTAGACTAGGCACTACTCTAACATTGCCTAGTACATTTTAAAAGAAAGACCTAAGTGGATCAAACTTTTTCCAAGTAAACTTTACTATGTCAGAAGAAAGCTTAAGAATATTTATAGGAATACAGAAGTATTTAGCAACTGACAAGGTATAACTCACAATGTCTAGTATCTAGTAAAAAATTACTAGACATGCCAAGAAGCAAGAAAATATCACCTGTGAGAAATGTCACCATTTAAAAAATCAATAAAAATTGACCCAGAAATGAAACAGATGTTAAAATTAGCAGACAAGAATTTTAAAATGGTTACTATAACTGTGTTTCATATGTTCAGAAAGTTGAGTAAAGACATTGAAAAAATCCTTGTACTTATAAAGATGAAAAACACATTAGGCTGTATCAACAACTGGTTAGATATTGCAGATGGTAAGATTACTTGAACTCGAAAACTTAGCAATAGAAACTGAAATGCTGAGCAATTCAAACTGAAATGCTGAGTGATAAAAATAATTTTTAAAATGAAGCATCCATGAGCTTCAAACAGGCTAATATACATGTTATTAAAATCCCTAGAAGAAAGGGGATTGGAAAAATAATTTGAAGAAATGACCAAAAATGTTTGAACTGTAATGAAAACTATAAATCCACAGAACTGAGAAGCTCAACAACTCTTCACACAAGAAACATGAATAAAACTATACCAAGAAACATAAAAATTGAATCAAATTCAATGGGAGAAAAAAAGAGAAAGAAAATAAAATCTTAAAAGCAGTCAGAGGAACAAAAGATAAGCTATATGCAGAGAAATAAAGATATGGATAACAGCAGACTTCTCAACAGAAACAGTATAAGCAAAAAGACAGTGGAGCAACAACTCAAAAGTACTCAAAGAAAACAAACCTGTCAAACTAGAATTCTATGCCCAGCACAAATATTTTCAGAAACAAAAGTGAAATGAAGACCTTTTAAGGTATACAAAGCTAAAAGAATTCTTCACCAGCAAATTTGCAAGACAAAAAAATGTTACAGGATGTCCATCAGGAAGAAAGAAAATAGTAACAGATAGAGATATGAATCCACATACAAGAATAAAGAGCACTGGAAATAAGTTTTTCCCCATATTACTTAAATATCTTTAAGACATAATTGACTGCTCAAAAAATAATAACAATATAGTGTAGGGATTATAGCATATGTATGAGCATGAGTGAAATATATAACAACAATAGCACAAAGTCCAGCAAGGGAAGAATGAAAGAATACTATTGCAAGCCTACTATACTGTATGCAAAGTGGTAAAATATCATTTGGAGGTAAATTGTGATAAGTTAAAATACTATAAACCCTAAATAAATAATTAAAATATTGATTTAGGGTTTATAGTATTAATAAAGTTATTAATATAGATATTAATAAAGAGTTATAGCTAATAAGCCAACAGAGGCGATAAACTGGAGTAATAAGAATACTAAATTAATCCAAAGAGGAAGAACAAAGGTGAAAAAGTAATACAGAAAAAAATAGAAAAAAAATAACAGGGTGATAGGTTTAAACCCCAAAATATCACTAATCACATTAAATATAACTCGTTAAAATACCACAATCAAAAGGCAGTTTAAAAAAAGCAACTCCCAACAACATGTTGTCTATAAGAAAGGTACTTGACTGCAGCAGAAGAGACCACAGGCTCCAGGTTTTCCTTTACCACTTCAGCGCCTGACTGAGCACTGGCAGCAGGGGCTGCAGAGGGAGCCCAGAGGCAGAGTCCCGCTGAAGAGGACAAGAGAGGTACCCCACCACCATCTTGAAGGCAAGGCAGGAAAGCGCTCCGACTTGCTCACCCTGGAACAACAGACCCTATCTCTGTGACTGGCGGATCAACTACTCAGGGGTTGATCATGACCCAGGGAGAATATCCTGAAAGCAAAAACTTCAGAGGGACCTGATGAGTGCTGAGTCCCAGGCACCCCACCCCCTACCCTGATCCAGCCATGGGACAAAGGGTGTGACCAGAAAAGAATGAGGAAGAACTCCAAAGAGATCAGTGGAAATAAATAACAAGATGACAAGCATGGAAAGCAGGATTAATCTAGCTGAAGAAATAATCTCAGAACTTGAAGACCAGAACATGGGATTAACCTGATCTGTAAAAAACTAGAAAGAAGACTCAGAAAGAAAGAACAAAGCCTACAAGAGATATGTGATTATATCAAGAGGCCAACCTACACCTGATTAGTATCCCAGAAGAAGAAAGGGAAATGGAGAACAACTTGGAGCAAGTATTCCAGGAGGTAATCCAAGAAGACTTTCCCCATCTCACCAGAGATGTGACCAGCCAAGTACAAGAGACATGGAGAACCCCCACAAGATATCAAATGAGAAAACCAACCCCTAGACACACACATACATGTAATTTGCCTACAAAAAGTAGGCGCGCGCGCACACACACACACACACACACACACACACAAACCCTAAAGGCAACAAGAGAGAAAGGTCAGACTACCTACTGGGGTAAACCAATTAGAATAGCAGCAGACCTATTGGCAAAGACACCACAAGCAAGAAGGGACTGGAGTCCAATATTCGAAGTCCTCAAAAATAAACAATTTCAATGAAGAATTTCCTACCCAGCCAAGCTCATCTTCATCAGTGATGGAGAATTAAAATCCTTCCCTAAGAGATCCAATCCCTAAGAGATTATATAGCTTCCAGACCAGCTCTACAGGGGACATTTAAAAAGGTATTAATAACAGAATAAAGAAGAAAAAAAAAGAATGAATGACCACACACTTTCCAAGAGAACCACAGAGCATAGAATCAACAGAGAATACAGTGCAACAAATAACTTGAAAACACACACATATATCAGCCCCAAAGCCAAAGGATAACAAGCAAACAAAGAAAAAAACTCATGACAGGGATAAACAATCACATTTCAATAATCAGCCTGAATGTGAATGGACTAAATGCCCCACTGAAAAGACATAAAATGGCAAACTGAATAAGAAACCATGACCCAATTATTTGCTGTATCCAGGAAAGTCATCTCACCACAAGGGACGCACACAGACTCAAAGCTAAAGGATGAAAAAAGAGTTTCTGGGCAAATGGATCACAAAGGAAGGCAAGAGTTGCAATCTTAATATCAGAAAAAATAACATTTAAGCTAACAGAAATTTTAAAAAGATACAAAAGGACAATACATAATGATAAAAAGTTCAATCCATCAATAAGAAATATCCATCCTAAACGTATATACATCCAACACAGGAGCACCAGCATTTATAAAGCAACTACTAAGTAAACTAAAAAAAGATATTGACTCTAACACGATTATAGCAGGGGACTTGAATGCCCCACTAACAGCCCTAGATAAATCATTGAGCAAAAAAATCAACAAGGAGATTCAGAGCCTAAACTTGACACTAGATCAAATGGACTTAATAGATACCTACAGAGTATTCAACCCAACAACCACAGAATATACATTCTACTAATTAACACATAGAACATACTCCAAGATCAATCACATCCTTGGCCATAAATTAAGCATAAACAAATTCCATAAGGCTGAAATATTTCCATGCACCTTCTCAGACCACAGTGGAATAAAAATAAATATCAATACCAACAAAATTACCCCAAAGCCCTCCAAAACGTGAACTTAACAGCATGATGCTGAACAACTACTGGGTCAACACTGAAATCAAAACAGAAATTAAAAGCTACCTGGAAACAAATGAAAGTGAAGAAACATCTTACCAAAACCTCTGGGATGCCATACAAACAGTTCTAAGAGGGGAATTTATACTTCTATGAGCACACATCAAGAAAATGGAAAGAGCACAAGCTGAGAGCCTAACACATCACCTAAGAGAACTAGAAAGAGAAGACCATCAAAACCCCAACTTTAGCAGAAGAATCCAAATCACCAAAATTAGAGCCCAAATACAGGACATAGAAGACAAAAATATCATAGAAAACATCAGCAAAACAAAAAGCCAGTTCTTTGAAAGAATTAACAAGATTGATTGACTCCTAGCCAGAATGACCAAGAAAAAGAGAGAAAAAGCCCAAATACACAATCAGAAATACAAAAGATCAAATCACAACTGACCCCAAAGAAATACAAAAGATTATAAGAGATTACTATGTACACCTATATGGAAACAAACTTGATAATCTAAATGAAATGGAGGACTTTCTGACATCACACAATCTCCCCAGGTTGAAACAAGAGACACTGAGACACTAAATAGACAAATAACAACCTAGGAAATTGACTCAGTCATACGAAAACAACCTACAAACAAACAAACAAACCCTGGACCAGATGGCTTTCCAGCAGAATTCAACAAAATGTACAATGAGGAGCTGATATCAATCCTATTGAAAGTATTCTAGGCAATCGAGAAAGATGGAATTCTCCCCAAATCATTTTACGAAGTCAACATCACACTGATACCCAAACCAGGTAAAGATTCAACCAAAAAAGAGAACTACAGGCCAACATCCCTAATGAACATAGATGCAAAAATCCTCAACAACATTCTAGCAAATTGGATCCAAAAACACATCTCAAAAATCATTCACCATGACCAGGTAGGCTTCATCCCCAGGATGCAGGGCTGGTTCAGCCTTTGCAAGACTATAAATGTAATTAAATACATCAACAAATGTAAAAACAAGAGCCACATGATTATATCATTAGATGCAGAAAAAGTTTTTGATAAAATCCAGCATCCCTTCTTCATAAAAAACCCTCAAACAACTGGGTATAGAAGGAACATACCTTAAAATAGTAAGTGCCATCTACAATAAATCCACAGCTAACATATTGCTAAATGGACAGAAACTGGAAATATTTCCCCTGAAAACTGGAACAAGATAAGGCTGCCCACTCTCAACCCTCTTGCTCAACATTGTGTAGGAAGTCCTAGCTAGGACAATTAGACAAGAGAAAGAAATCAGAGGTATCCAAATAGGAAAAGAGGAAGTCAAGTTATCCTTCTTTGCTGATTATATGATCCTATACCTCAAAAATTCAAGAGAATCTGTCAAAAACCTGCTTGCACTGATAAAGGACTTTGGCAAAGTCTCAGGATACAATATAAACATGCAAAAGATAGTTGCATTCCTATACACCACCAACAAGCAGGCAGAGAACCAAATAAAAAACACAATCCCATTCACAATAGCCACACAGACACACACAAAAGAAATATCTTGGCATCTTCCTAACCAGAGAAGTGAAAGACCTTTATAATGAAAACTATAAAACATTGCTCAAAGAAATCCAAGAAGACACCAACAAATGGAGAAATATTCCATGCTCATGGATAGGAAGAATCAACATTGTTAAAATGTCCATCCTACCAAAAGCAGTCTACAGATTCAATGCAAGAACCATTAAATTACCAACATCATTCTTCTCAGACCTGGAAATGACAATACAGAAATTCATATAGAAACATAAATGACCACGAATAGCCAAAACAATCCTTAGCAAAAGAAACAAAGCAGGAGGTATCACACTTCCAGACTTCCAACTTTACTATAAGGCTACAGTAATCAAAATGGCCTGGTATTGGTACAAGAACAGACATACAGACCAATGGAATAGGATAGAGATTCCGGACAAAGTCTCAATTTCTCAACCAACTCATCTTTGACAAAGCCTCCAACAACAACCACTGGGGAGAAGAGAACCTATTCAGTAAATGGTGCTGGGAAAACTGGCTGATCACATGCAGAAGATTGAAACAGGACACCTACCTATCACCACACACAAAAAATAACTCTAAATGGATCAAAGACCTAAACGTAAAACCTCACACTATAAGGAACTTAGAAAATGTGGGAGACACCCTTATAGAAATTAGAACTGGCAACCAATTCTTGATCAGAACCCTAAGCGCCCATACCATAAGAAATAAGATAGATAAGAGGAAACTCATCAAACTAATGAGCTTCTGAAAAGCCAAAGAAACCATCAAGAGAGCAGGGAGACAGCCCACAGAATGTGAAAAGATATTCGCCAACTGTATATCTGACCAAGGCCTAACATCTAAGATCTAAGGAACTCAAACACACCAAAAGGAAAAAAACAAACAGTCCCATTAAAAAGTGGGCAAAAGTGTTTTGTAGTTTTCATTGTAAAGGTCTTTCACGTTTCTGGTTAGGAAGATGCCAAGGTATTTCTTTTTTTTGTGGCTATTGTGAATGGAATTGTGCTTTTTATTTGAGTTTCTGTTTGTTTATTTTTGGTGTAAAGAAATGCGATTGTCTTTTGCACATTTATTTTATATCCTGAGACTTTGCCAAAGTCTTTTATCAGTGTAAGGAGGTTTTTGACAGATTTGCTTGGGTTTTCAAGGTACATAATCATGTCATCTGCAAAGAGAGATAGCTTGACTTCCTTTTTCCTATTTGAAGAATAGGAAATGACTTTTCTTCTCTGATTGCTCTAGTCAGGACTTCCAATACTATATTGAACAGAAGGGGTGAGAGTGGGCATCCTTGTCTTGTTCCAGTTTTCAGGGGAAATGGTTCCAGTTTTTGTCCATTTAGGAGTATGCTGGTTGTGGCTTTCTTGTAGATGGCTTTAACTATTTTGAGGTATGTTCCCCGTATGCCTAGGTGTTCGAGGGTTTTTATCAAGAAGGGGTGCTGGATTTTATCAAAAGCTTTTTCTGCATCTAATGATATAATCATGTGGTGTTTATTTTGACATCTGTTGATGTATTTAATTACATTTATGGTTTTACGAATGTTGAACCAGACTTGCATCCCAGAGATGAAGCCTACTTGGTCATGATAGATGATTTTTGAGATGTGTTGTTGAATCCGGTTCGCTAGGATCTTGTTGAGAATTTTAGCATCTATGTTCATCAAAGATATTAGCCTGTAGTTCTCTTTCTTTGTTGGGTCTTTACCTGGCTTGAGTACCAATGAGATACTGGCATTGTAAAATGATTTGGGGAGCGTTCCATCTTTCTCAATCGCCTGGAACACCTTCAGTAGGATTGGTATAAACTCCTCCTTAAATGTCCCATGCTCATGGATTGGAAGAATCAACATTGTGAAGATGTCCATCTTACCTAAGGCAATCTACAGATTTAATGCAATACCCATCAAATTACCAGCAACATTCTTCTCAGACCTAGAAAAAACAACACAGGAATTCATATGGAAACACAAACGACCAAGAATAGCTAGAACAATCCTCAGCAAAAAACAAAAAACAAAAAACAAAGCAGGTGGTATCACATTACCAGACTTCAAACTTTACTATAAAGCTACAATAATCAAAACAGCTTGGTATTAGTACAGGAACAGGCATATAGACCAATGGAATAGAACTGAGATTCCAGAAGCAAAACCTCAATTTCTCAACCAACTCATCTTTGACAAAGCCTCCACCACCTACCACTGGGGAGAGGAGAACCTATTCAGTAAATGGTGCTGGGAAAACTGGCTGACTACAAGCAGAAGATTGAAACAGGATCCGTATCTATGCCCATACACAAAAATTAACTCTAAATGGATCAGAGACCTAAATGTAAAACCTCAAACTATAAGAACCTTAGAAAATGAAGGACATACCCTCATGGAAATTGGAACTGGCATCCAATTCCTGAATAAAACCCGAAAACCACAGGCCATAAGAAAGAAGATAGACAAGTGGGACCTCATTAAACTGACAAGCTTCTGCAAAGCCAAAGAAACCATCAAGAGAGCAGGGAGACAGCCTACAGACTGGGAAAAAGTATTTGCCAACCCCAGGTCAGACAAAGGCTTAACATCTTGGATCTACAAGGAACTCAAACGTGCTGAAAAGAAAAAAACAAACAACCCCATTATAAAATGGGCCAAATATATGAACAGACAATTCTCAAAGGAAGATATCCAAGCAGCCAACAGACACATGAAAAAATGTTCAACCTCACTAATCATCAGGGAGATGCAAATCAAAACCACACTGAGATACCACCTAACTCCAGTCAGAATGGCAATTATCAATAACTCAAAAAATAACAGTTGCTGGAGAGGGTGTGGTGAAAAGGGAACACTTCTACACTGTTGGTGGAAGTTCAAACTAGTACAACCTCTGTGGAAAACAGTATGGCGAATCCTAAAAGCTCTAAATATTGACCTCCCATATGACCCCGCAATCCCCCTACTGGGAATATACCCTGAAGAACTCAAATCACTCTATAGAAAAGATACCTGCAGACATATGTTTATCGCAGCATTGTTCACAATAGCATGAACCTGAAAGCAACCATGCTGTCCATCAAAAGAGGACTGGATTAAAAAAATGTGGTACATATACACAATGGAATACTATGCAGCCATAAAAAAGAACAAAATC